>NW_027273862.1:11795000-12052500 GCF_046630095.1 Trachinotus anak | reverse complement strand
CTCTCTCTCTCTCTCTCTCTCTCTCTCTCTCTCTGTCTCTCTCTTTCTCTCTGTGGGTGGGTTTCCCCCGCAGTTATCTGACATTTCAGAGATTAGAGGTTTTTGATCTTTTATTCCACTTCCCAATCTCTGCTCACCACACCCTTTTTTTTTTTTTGCTGCCTCTGCCCCTCCACCCCCCTCCACCTTCTTTTTACTCCCTCGTCCTTTCATCATCCAGTGGTTACACCATCAGATGGTACTTACTGTGTGCCTCCTCCACCTCTCTGAAGGAATGGGCAATGAGCTGAAGAAGAGCAGAGGAAAGGGGGATGGGGTGAGGAGAGCAAAGAACAAGAGAAAGGAAAAGGGGAGGAAGAGAACGAGGAATGTGGAAGATGAGAGGAAAAGTAAAATGAGGGGCTCCAGGAAAGAGGAATCGGAGATAAGGGGGGAGACATAGAGGGAGAGGAAGGGGGAATCAGAGAGAGGAGGTTAGGAGGGTGAGCAAGACATAGTTTTTAAGTATTTTTTTTACACAGTATTCATATTTCATATTTACAGTTGTAGCTCCCATACTTTTATTTACCACCACTACTCTTGTCAATTTTCACCCTGCCTCCTCCTCTCCTGCTTTACTGGTAATATTTGAGATGCTACAGCAGGCACAGTTTCTTTAGCACTGTTATTCCAAGATGATTTGAATAGAAATCTTTTTTCACTTAGTATTCACTAGTTGTGCTGGTATCCATACGTGAGCTCTTCTTAATATAAGCAGAATTCTTTTATATGAATACTCTCTCCTTCTCCTCCCTCTTACTCCACATTTCTCACATCTCCCTCCTTATTTGTAATTGTAAAGCTGGAAACACATCATATGCATGAAAAGTAAATGTAAAAGCTGGCTTCTCCCGTTCTTTCCCTACCCTCTCTCATTAGTTCCTTCCATTCCTCGTTGTGGTGTTGTGTGTTAGATGTAAGCCTGATGAAAGTGGATGACTGTTGCAGTTGATAACTGAAGCCAAGATGTTGAACTGTGTGTATCATCATCATCCACATGGTTTGCATTTTGTTTTGTGTGTGTCTGCAGACTTTGTGAAGCTGTAGAGCAGAAATGGTGTTTTATATCAATCAGATTGGGATTTAACTGATGAATATTAGGTGTGTTTGTCTAAATCCTCATCATCGATCTTGCTTTTGCTCTCTGCCTGCTCTGTTTGCGCTTGTTTCTCTATACATATCACTTCAACTACCATGCACATTTTTCCCTTTTTCCCTCACTGTCTCTTTCTCTGTAGAGGTCACCATTAATATCCTATTCCTTTAGGGGATCTATGAATCAATAACTCAGACTGATATGTACGTACACACACATGCACACACGGATCTGCAAAGCATTAATACAATGCGGCCATTTCTGTGTAGAGGCAACAAATATTTTTCCTCCTTCTTTTTCTCTTATTTCTCTCTCTATCTCATCTGTGCCTTTTTTTTAAACTCTCTCACCTCTGTTCATTCTGTATGCACCCTCATTGTCGCCCAAGTTTTAAAATCGTTGTCACCATGGATTACCATGCGCAACCTGACACACCACTTACCCAACATTCCTGGTGGTGACAGGGTTAGCCAGGGCAGCTACCTCTGTGCCATGTACAGCTGGTGTGTGTGAGCTCCACTGAGCAGAAAAAATGCTCTTCCAGCACGGTGCACAAAACACACACACACACACACACACACATACACACACATACACAGTCTCACACACTGGTTGCTCCCGTGTTAAAAAGCTTTTCAGTGTATTATATTTCTGTATATCTCTATATAGTGTGCTATTCTGTGCAAAGTAATCCATAGCATAGGAAACAACAATGCATTGTGAATCACCAGTTTACCAGTTTTAATTTCTGGTTGACTACAGCATTGAATGTCTTTTGGCCACATGATCCAAAGTAAAATGTCCAAGCTAGAATCATGTGAAGCTTCCACCAACTGGCAGGTCGTTTCATTACGCTGAGGAAGGCAGCAGATAGAGAGAGAGATGTATAGCCTTATTTTCTGGGAGAGGATGGAAGCCATGACTCTGTGATGCTGAGACTGAAGGGTTATTTGTCTGACCGCTGCGAGCTAAAGGTGTAGGCTAACCCAGCCTGCAGGAATGACTTTGTGTGTGTGCGTGTGTGTGTCATATTTTCATCATGCTGTTTGAAGCTGCTGGTAGAAGCTAGCTTACAGACAGTCACCTGCTGTTGTTGACTTCAACCCCCAGACTTCAGTGCATATGTGTGTGTTGATCCTTTGATTTTCTCTCCATCTTTTCCCTCTGACATTTTAGTCTCGTCTTCGTCAAAGAACACCATAACTATTTTAGTCAGTGAGGCTACTCAACATTTTGATTTTTAATCAACTAATCTTCAGAAGATTAGTTGACAAAAATGAAAATAAAACAGGGATTCATTTTAACGATTAAGAATGCAGCTTTGCAGAGAGGGTGTCTGGTCTGATGTTGCTACCTCTGCCAAGGAAGTTATGTTTTCACCCATGTCTGTTTATTTGTCACAAGGATTATGCAAAAAAGCACTGAACTGATTTGCACCAAACTTGGTGGAGGGATGGGGCATGGACAAGGGAAGAACCTAGTAAATTTTGGGGCTGATTTGGGGCTCATTTACTGTGAATTTGGTGTGAACTGTGAACTAGTGTATGTTGTTTGATCTGGGCATTGGTGGGGGCATTATAGTTACATGATTTTAAACTCCATTTTAGTCTCCTCTTCTTTCGTCAGTGATATTACATGGTGATTTAGTCACAGTTATAATTTAATGTCTTCAGTTTAGTTTTGTCAACATCTCTTCTGCATCATGGGTAAAAAGGTTGTTGACGCGTATATTTTGTCATGATTTTCCTTTCTGGACCTAGTAACTAAGTTTGTTTTTGTTTTTTTCGCGCAGTTGTGAATAAACAAGTTGCCTGTTTCGTGTTGGATACCAAATACCACAGTAGATTTGCAGCTCTATCCATAAAAGTCCTGCTATATTTGAAAACAGGAAAATCCATGTGTGAAGCCAAAGACAAATAAACTCAGCAGATTTCTTGTCAGAAAGAGGCTTATGTGATGATGGATATCCAGCTCACTCTGCTAAGTCTGTGGGAAAGAGCAGAGTTCAGCTACAGTGGTTCTTCTATTTTGGCCAAAGCCATCACTAACTGATCACTAGAAAATTATTGTGGAATACAGAAAAGCAAGGTTTGTGATGTGATGTGATGTGATAGAGTAGAGTGGAAAGGTCAGAGGGTTCATGAGAGTGGAAACAAAATGAGAGGGCTGCAGGTACTGAACTCACATGTAGACACAAAAATCTGGACGACTGATGGTGATGGTACTTGTGATTCTACAGTTTTGAGAGCATCAGTAAACTTTTAATTGGAAGAATTGGAAGTTATCCACTCGTGCATTTACTCATACTGATGAAACATTTATTAAAAATACAAAACTTAGATGGTGGATGTTATCTTGGTTAAACTCAGCAATGAATCATTGGCTAATGATATCTGGGGTAACTCCACAGCAAATTGAATAATGTTTCTGCTCTTTCATTTCCTACCTCTGTAATCTTCCTTTCTTCTTTTTCTCATTTGATTATTATGTTTTTACTCTTTCCTGCTCTTTACACATCCCTGATTCCTGTTTGTCTAAATCTGTTTTCTCTCTGCTCTCTCATCATCAGTCACTGCTTTCTCCCTCCCTCTCTTCGTCTTTCTTTTTGCAATATTTTCTGTCTACCCCAACTCTCTTCTCTGCCCCTCAGGCTCATGTTTGTTCCTGAGACAAAAATATCATCCATGGAGTTTCACTAATTAACTACTTAGTGTGTGTGTGTGTGTGTGTGTGTGTGTGTGTGTGTGTGTGTGTGTGTGTGTGTGTGTGTGTGTGTGTGTGTGTGTGTGTGTGTGTGTGTGTGTGTGTGTGTGTTGTGCCAACATGACTCTCTCTCTTCCCAGGGTAACAATCAGTATGAGGTTAGTTCTATTTGTTGTATTTATTCTGTGCAGTTTAATAAATAAATGGGAATAAATAAATGAATTATTGAATGATGTGAATTATAAATGGGACAGTGTTTCTATAGACAACACACACAGTGAATAAATAATGAACTTTCTTCTCAGCTCCTTAGTCACAGAGTCGAAATGCAGCCTTGTTTATTGAAAAATAGAAAACAAACAGGATTGTAGTTCATCTAAGAGGTTAAAAAAGTACTTCACGCTCTCCCCTCAGGACTTTGTGGACAATTTAAGGACAAATGAGGGTAGTTTAACGGGACTGTAACTGTTTTTATATTTAAAACATGAAGTTAAAAGTTTGCTGATACTACTGAATAGTCAATTGGACACCATAAACTGTTGTGCAATTTAAAGGATTAGTTCAACCAATATCAGTCATGTCATAATCTCCTCACTTTTTTTGGGCTTGTCAGTAACACTTCTTATATTTGTGTTTGTCTATGACCCACAGGAGGTTTGTTAGTGTTTCATGTCAGCCTCAACAACTGACTTGAACGGGAACTTATGCTTTATTACAGCTGCAACATTTAGTTGATTTAATCACTTAGTTGATTAACAGAAAATTAATAGAGTAAAATGGAAAATATCTTTTTTGATAATTGTGTAACTGTTAGCAAAAATGAACAAAATATTTTAAGTCATCAATTTGGATTTTTCCACTATCGATAATGAAAAATGTCATTATTTGCTTTCTCTTTATATTTTTAAAGGGGACAAAATGACCATTTTTCACGACTTGCACAACACAAGCCAGCTGCTCTGAAACAAAAACAGTTGGCATGTGAGTTAAAAAATAATTTGTCTTATTACCTCCAGAAATTTCTGTTCTTATTCTACACTTCACACGTCTCAAGTGTCAAACATGCTGTAATTAGGGGGTGAAAGTGCTTGGGCAGTCCAGTGAACTGCTATTACCTCCCTAAAGTTGCGTCCATGTTGTGTTCCTCCCTCAACTGACCTTACATGTCTTGACACCATCTTTAATGATATATAAATGATTGTATTTTAGGGAGCTGATGTGACTCATGTTTCAAATGTATTTCCAATGAGCTTCATTAGTGTTTTAATTGATAGCTTTAAATTGAGGCCTGCTGTACATGTTGTTGCTGCTGTACTCTGGTCAGTCTACCATTATATCAGTGTCTCCCCATTCTGTTGTCTGTCTTGTTCAGTGTGTATGTGTGTGTGTGTGTGTGCACACACTTTAGGAGATGGATGAGGGTAATTTCCATTGGCCCAGGCAGCACTTTATCACTATCGTGTACACACACATACACACATACACATGCTGCATATACATACACACATAGCCCAAGGTGCTACTTTATTTCTATCAGAAACAAACACATGATTTTAAATCAAAAGTAGATTGCATTACACCTCTGTGCATCTCTCTCTCACACACACATCACATACACATGCAGAAATACATATTCTGCTATCCTTATGCACAAGCGCATGCGAAAAGAGAATGGACACTTGTGGGTGGAAACCACAAGGGCAAACATAGTGTCTACACAAGGTCACAGGGAGGAAATCTTTCCGCAAACGCACAGATGTAAACACTTCAACTGACAGTGAAAGAGACAAAAACAGTCTCAGCAGATGATTAATTATTTTTTTATTTATCAATTTTCAGCCATGTCTTCAGTACAGTACATTGGTCTCATTGTCACATTTGTGAAATTAAAGTCAAAGCATAATATAGCTGAAGCAGGACTGTATTGAGCTGAAGATGTGCATTTGAAAGATATTTTTGAGATTCATCTTGAGACTTATTTGTCTTTTCTTTAGGACAACCTCTTTCATATTCACACTCTTCACTATTATGCTAATTCCTTGATTGCATGTCTCATATGCTAATGACACCAGTTAAATTAGGAGTCTTTGTTCTGTGAAGGACACACAGATGGATGTGTGTGAGTGCTGAGAGAGAGGATTTAAGTATATACAAACGTAATGAGCTGCAGATGACGGGTTAGTATTGAGTGTTTTGGTATTCTACGTAAAAGTTCTCTGTTACATGATGTATTTAAAAGTCAGAGAAAACACAATCATGGCTCAAGTTGGAGTAAAGGTCAAGCTAATTTACAATAATCAGTTACGTTTCCACTGCATGTTGAACAAATCCCAGTTCACATCCTGTCAGCAGAAATATAAAACTTTTTGGGATCTTGAAATTAGTTAATACATTAACAGCTCACCTCTGGTGACTTTTACTCAGTCATCCACTGATATGTTAGACCCCCTGCACAGCCCTCGGCAACGTACACTGGTTAAACATTTTGCTCAACACCACATTAAAACTCTCTCAGTGCTGCCACTAGAGTTTGTCGGTAATATGATGTAGATGTTAGATTGAGTTGCCTCTTTGCTCAGATCATAGCTTAATGTCTTCATGAATGCCTTCCCCTCCATGTTTTATTGACAGCAGAGTATAGATGGAGCACATTCACCAATCTGGCACAGGTGTGTGTGTTTTCACCTTGGGTTGGCACAGTAGACATAGATGTGTTGACATCATATTTTTATTTGCTCCTTCATCGGTGAAGCAGAGAAGAGTTGAAGAGACAAGTAAAAGAAAGAAAATGTTTAGTTGTTGATCGCTGGTAGTAGAAAGTGGGTATTTCTAAAGTAATTCAGTCTCACTCCTTTTCACCTTAATGGGAACGTCATGAAACAATGGAAAAATAATGTAATGCATACACATCCAACCAATGCTTGTGTGGCATGCGAAAATACCACAAAGACATGATCATACACACACACACACACACACACACACACACACACACACAAACACACACACACAGTATCTGTCTCTTAAACACAGCTGTAATGGGTATGGTGTCATTATTAGGATGGGTATTGATTAAACACTATCTGTGCCATAAAAACACCATTATCATTACAACCTAGTCCGCTCAAAACATGCAGGAGCACACATGTAGTGTATAACTGCACTGTTGTTGTTGTTGCTGTTGTTGGTATGACTGTAATGTGTAAGCATTTAGGCATGCCTTAATACACACACACACACACACACACACACACACACACACACACACACAAACACAGACATACACTCAGAGATATACACACAGATAATTGGATGAAGAATGAACTATAACCTGATGGTCATCCTGGAGTGTGAGATAATTGTAGTTTTACAACCTTGGGGATTGTGTGTGTGTGTGTGTGTGTGAGGGAGGGAGGGAGAGAGAGACAGAGAAAGAGATTATAAAACCTGGCGACAGAAGACGTTTATGTGTGTAAAACATCCATCAGGCCGTGTGCCTCTAGTGATATTGTGGTATCTTGAGAAAAGATGGACATAAGTCATAATTCCCCAGCTAGATATATAGAGACTGGTGAAAAATTAAAGGAAAAACCTGAAAAATGAGTGGAGCAACAGGATGACAATGTCTCCATCCGTTGGGAACGAGGGGTCACTGAATGGTTTGATATGAAAATTGTGTGAATCATATGCTATGACCTTCACAGTCACTAGATCTCAGCCCAATTGCCCAATTCACTGTGTGAGATTCAGACATGTTAGACAGCGCTCTCTACCACCATCATCAAACCATGAAATGAGAGTATATCTTTTGGAAGAATGGCATTCGTCCCTCGAGTAGAGTTTAGAGACGTGGTGGTGGCCCAACACCTTACTGAGAGACTTTACATTTGTTGTTCCTTTAATTTATCACCCATCTGTATTTTTGCCACATCTTAAAATATTCTTGAATTTTACAGAGTGATTTTCCTTAAGATGTTTTTGCATTTCTTCAACAGCATTATAATGTGGATGCAATTTAACCCATCAGTAGAGTCAATCTGCACATCCCTATTTCTCTTGCTTTAGCCTGCTAGAGTCACACAGAATCACACCTCAATGACACAATCTCAACAAAAAATATATGATTCAAAGGCTACTGAATTCTTTTAAACACAGACATTGCTGTTATTGTGCTCACATTCATATTCAAAACCTGAAGGTTCCTGTATGTCATTTGAATCACCTTTTAGACCTATTACGTCAAATGTGCTCTTCTTTTTTTATTAAAGGCAGAGCTGCTGTTTCATCAGAACGGCAGAATGGCCCAGAAAGCACGTGTTGGAAGGAAGAGGAGGAGAGAAAGAGAATGCATTGATCAGACATAAACTCATTGCATCATTTTGATTTACCAATCATTGTGGTCATAAAACCCAAACCAGCATACTGGGGTTGCTATGGAGATGCTCTCTGTACACCTGTCCTGCATGACAATGCAAATGAGGTCTGCTCGGAACAAAGCCAAAGCATTAAAGTGATGCATGTTGTAATTTACACACATTAAAATCAAGCATCAGCCCAGTCGTATTTTACAGAGCAGCAGCTGATACAAATACACGGCAGGCTTCAACAACAACCTTCGGCAAAACCTCAGCAGCAGAGATAAAGTGCTGAAAGTTGAATATTTTGGCTTAAAGAGTGTTGTACCAAGCCATGGATGACTGTGCCAGTGTAACATGTCATGATAAAAAGATAGAAGTTAAAAATGCCCAGAAGTTGGAAATAATTGGGATGAGATCAGCAGTTGCCTGAGCGACCTTGGATAGGGTAAGCGGCACTGAAAATGGATGAGAAGGGAATTACAAGTTACTTGGCAACCATCACAGTGCTAACATGTTTGCCCTCAAAAACCTGTCCAGACTATTTGTATGCCTTGGGGCTTACTCTGTAATGCATACAGCCGGTGGCCTGATCCCAGTACACTGCTGACATCTCTCTTATGCGTTTTTGAGCCTCTTGAGGGCACACATGTCAATCAGACATGCAATACTAACATCACTGCAGTAACAGGGCTTCATCATGTCCCAGCTTCAACAAAGAGAAACTGAATGAAGGAAGAGATGGGATATATGAATATTTGAATGAATACTGTCTGTGAGTGCAATCTAACTGCACAGCCACATTCATTAAGTCTATTGGTCTTTTCAAGGAAGAAAAGAATGAATGATGTAACACAGAAAACAGGCAACCATCTTCCATGGAGGGCCAAGTGTCTTATTATTTTCATGCCAGCTGAACAGGGACTTTATTAGTTGAGCCATCTTGTTAGAGGTGAGTTCATATCAGCTGCAGTAGCACAGTATTTGGCTGGATTAAAACCTTCCAGACTTTCTGCCCTTCATCACTGTCCTTGGTGTAGGAATTCACTAGGTGTTCTTTTCACTTTCTATTTGTTTGCTTTTCTGGGTGAATTTAATGGTAAATGTGAATTTAATGGTAAAACTCTTGGTAACAGCACAACAGAAATATGAGCCAATACATGAAATTTGCTACAGTGTTTGGCACTGTACCAGTATAAAATATGGGACAGTGGATCTTACTACTGTGCTCAACCTGTAAATTTTCAATCCTTTGACAGAATCAGAACAAATCATCTCTGCAGCCAAAGTGGTTTGTCTGGCAATATTTAATCTTCCATAAACAGTGTTCAAGTTGACTAGCCCCTCTCTCGCAGCCCAACTCCACAACCAACACACAAAGCTGTATGTATTACCTCAGGTAAACACATGTAGGACACATGTTCCATATACTTGTAGCTACTTGTTGTTCCAACTCTCATATACACACACAGAGACATATGTTTCTTCTCCAACATCTTTTTCAGGGTGACAGGATGTTTTGTAGGGAATTGTTAATCCATTCAACCTGATCCATTTTTTGTACCATGCTCTTTATTTGAATTAATATTTAGGTGCATCACACAATTTAAATTAGTGTTGGAAATGGAATGAAGGAAGAGATGGGACAGCCGCATTCATTAAGTCTATTGGTCTTTTCAAGGAAGATTGAAATCAACTCTCTAAGATGGAATTTCAGTAAATTGAATCTAATGTAATTAGTCACTGCTTTGCAGTTCATAATCCCGACCTTAATACACATGATCAGTGTCTCTTTATGTAAACGTTGTGGGTGCAGCAAATGCACAGAGGAAAACCCATTCAGAGCTGACTGACTGCCGCCTTCAGAGTGGAAGGAGGAACAGCTATTCCCCCATGAAACACTCTTTGATTCAGACTACAGCAGAGCAGTCAAGCAGTGAAAACCGATTTCCGACAAAGAATACTGCTCTGAAAACAATAACCCGGTCTTTTTATCTGTACCCACCCCCATCCTTCTTATTTAACCTGTCCTCGGACTGTCTGCTTGGCTAAATTTGTCTGTTTTTCTTTTCTGGTTTTTATTAATCTTGCATCCTTGTTTTATGTAACTGTCTTGTTTGCTTTCTCTCTTGCCTCATTTCTTTCTTTCTTTTCTTGTTACTAAACAGAAAATCAGTGGTCAGAGAAATGGAGCAACGGAGTGGAACAGAAAATACTTCGACCTCTCAGGTCACATAAGTGGCAGTTATACTAGATGTTCTGCAGCTGTAGGCCGCACTCACCTCAGTGATTTACTGCATAAACCCTACTGTGTCTCTGTGTGGTGGGGTTTGTGTATGTTGTATGCACATTGTGTTGAAAATCAGTGCTGGTTGTTGTGTAACCTTTACTGCTCACTGATCAAACAGCTTCACGTTTAAGAGCTCCACACTTAGTACTTGTTAAAGTCTTCTACTCTTGGCCACTGAGTTGCTTTCTTGAAAGAGTTAATGGTTAGAAACATTGCTGAATGGCTCCTCAGCTTTTAATATGGATGGGAGGGCTCAGTTTGTTCATTTCATGTGCCAAGATGACATATTTATGCAATATTTGCAATATTTGTTCATTAACGCTGATGAAAAGGAAGAGAAGGGATAAGGTACTGCTGGAGCCTTAATGATGCTGTGGCATCTGTTGAATGCTGTAGAGTTTATCCATCTGAGCCACCACAACACACAGGGCTGGTTAAATCATGTTATCTTGCAATGATATTCAAAAGTCAACCTTTATTGAACAAAGCAGCTTACTTAGGATTGTGTTTACAAAATGATGTTGATGGGCAACAGGAGGGAGTGAAGAAAAAATGGCCAAGGGATTAATTCTTCAAACATCAGGGAAGATTAATTTGTTACTTCTTAGGAAACTAATATGATATTAACACATTTACATACACACATTTCTTTTTGTGTGTGGGTGTCAGTGATGTACAGTCTGTTCCATGAATCTGCTTTCGTATTCCATATGTGTGCCTGAGGTCTGCATGTTCAGTGTATATGTGTAAAGTGAACTGTGTGTGCGTGTGTCTCTGTGCACACATGGGTGCAGGAGCTTAGTGGCTCATCAGCTGAAAATGTGCCAACTTGACAAAAACACATGTCGAATTTCTTTTCTCATTTCTTTAGGAGATGATTGGGTATCAGCATGGAAATAAGTCATTAGAGAGCAGGAGGCAATCTTGTGTTCGATTGCCTACAGCCCGGGGCTTGTGTGTGTGTGTGTGTGTGTGTGTGTGTGTGTGTGAGTGTGTGTGAGTGTGTGTGAGTGTGAGTGAGTGTGAGTGAGTGTGAGTGAGTGTGTGAGAGACAGCATGAGTTCTGTGTGCGTGCACCATATAGTAGTTGTTTGTGAGGATTCAAGCACACACATGGGTATGCTGGAAATTCAAGGTGTTGTTTATAGCTGTGTGTAAACAGTATTTGTGTGTGTGCGTGTGTGTCTGTCAGATGGTAGTCTTGGGCTTTGACCACAATAGCAATTGAACCAAAAGATTGAATGAATCCATTTTAAAAAGAGCCATAAACAGACCTCATACAGCCACTGTAGTTTACCTGGATATTATTTGATATATCTTGCAAATGTTTTTCCATCTAGTTAATGGCTGTAAAAGCAAATAAATACATTTGACAGGTGTAGCAGGTTTTCCATGACGTCAATGTCCAGTGTTAGACATACTGTCGCTATGACCATTTTATGTGAGTACTAGGGGTGTTTTGATATATCAGTATTAACAATAGCTGTGAAATTTAGAAAAGAAATGTTGATATTGTGTTAATGATACACATATGATAATATCATGATGGCAGATGTTAGGCCCTGTGTATCTTTTGTTTATCAGTTCATCTAGTTCCCTTTCCACTATCCATTGTTCTATGCTTTTGTACATTTACAGTTACAGACTTTCTCTCTGCGTCCCTACACTCATATTTGAGTCAAATTAATTTGTCAAAAAAGACCAAACGCACAATAAACAAAGTGAAAGATGAATCTGACTTGAAGTTTTTTTTATAGATATTGTGATAATACTGTTATCATGAATTGTTTTGATAATCAAATAGTGAAAATCTGAAATTGTGACAGCCCTTGTGAATAAACCCAAAGTTTGTGTGATGAAAAAAAATATGCAGCCAGATAAAACACTGTACTATTTAACACTCTTTACCATTTACTGTTGCCTCCAAGCTGCTGCAGTTTTCCCACTTAAAGTAAAGTAGCTAAGTGTCACCTAACATGACTTATCAGTGTATGTTAACATTTCACAGTATCACAGAGCAACCATCTGAAAATCTTGTTACAGTCTCTGACAGATCCAGGGTCTAAAACCTCTTGGCTCCTGGGCCACATTTTTCAAAGCTTCTGTTTTCTTACAGTTTTTCCCTCTGTGGCCTTCCACTTGCTACTCTGCTCATTGTTTTCCCAGGGTGCACTCTAATTCAGCCCTCCCGCTCTTTTTCACGCTAAGCAACTTCACTAACAAGTTTACTGTTGAGTTAAACACATTTCTGCTCCACTTTCCTCCTCCCTCATCTCTTTTCTGTCTCAAGTCTTTTCTCCCTCCTCTGACATTAGCCCTCTCACACCTCCCTCTACACCCCTCCGACCTTCCTGCTGCTTCCTAACTGTCTCCTTCCACCTGTCTCCCAGCGTCTTATCTCCTCCTCTCCCCCATTTTCCTCCCCATGTCATTCTCTTATCCCCTGTTTCTCTCACACTATCCCCCCTTCCATTCCTGAAGTGGTTGGGCTGTTTTATGCTTTTTTAAACCAAGGCAGACTTGTGTGTGTGTGTGTGTGTGTGTTAGGGGTGCAATGAACTCTATTACATTTTTTTCATTAAAAATATCAGACAATATATACCGAATATACATACGGTAATCACTTTTCACTATTTCACTATTTCCTTTCCTCTTCTTTTTCCCTACTTTGATTGAAGACTTAGAGGCTTTGAAAGGTAATTTCTGTTTGGCATTTGCCTAGTTTTCAAGTCATTTAATTGAAAGAATTAATTTAATTTAACTTAGATAGATCTAGCTCCTAAGATGAAAAGGGCCAGGACTAGGGTGAATGTAGGCTTCTAAGAGTAATTTGGAAAGTCAATGTAGAAAAACCTAAAGGGATAAAAAAAAAAGGGAGCAAGAGATGGGGGAATGACATAAGCAAATATAAGCAACCAAGTGTAGTGGTAAACTATCATACAACATAAAAACTTACTAATTCCGTGGTACCAGAAAAAATTTACTTAAACTCAGAATAGGAGGCATAAATATAAAGTTAACTGCCAGCTGTCATCTATCCAGTCGAGGGGAGACAGACACTGATTTAGTTGGACATGTCCTTCAGATGGTACTGTAGCTCCACCTCAGACCTCAGGCTATAAAATAATGTTGTGGATTTTAACTGTAGCACTTGACAGGAGCTTTCTGCCTGTGGTGTCCAAGCACAGGAAAAAGCACTCACACACTGCACTCTGTGGCAGCTGGTGCACACAGAACAGTTCGCTGACTGCTCCTGAGGGGTCATCTCATCAGGACATAACCTTGTCACCTACAGACAAACCCGTCTGCACTGCAGTGAGGGACTCTTGTTCTGCCTCCATTCGCTCAGGAGGCAACTTAGCAATAAACTCTGGCTCCCTGCTCACCAGCAGGAAACCACTTTTTAGGAAATTTACATTCACATCACAGATAAACGAAATCTTTATGGACAGTAGGTGTTTAAATGCAGAGAGAGCTTTTTAAGAGAGTTCTTAAATGCATACACTGGATATTGTACGGCATGCCAGGCCTTCAGCTGCATGGAAATGTCTAAAATTGTCCCTGAAGTAGTTAACATGTTCGCAAGTATTTGGTTTAGGTGGTGATACAGTACATTTCATTGTGTGAACTGACTCTGCATGTGGAAAAAATCTTTTTGTCATTCTCCTCACTGAGTTTGCCCTATGTTGTGTGTAAACGAATGAACTATTTGAAAAACTGAAAAACCCAAAACAATTAACTGAAAGATGCAATAAGTGAGAGTTAGCTGATATTTCTCTGATGGTTCGTCACTACGAGCAACTCCTTTCACATACGAGCATCCATGTGCTCCATTGTTCATATCAACAAATATTGTCTATTGCTACTGTGAGGTGAAATGTGCACATTTTGGCCCATTTGCAGTGACAGTAATGTAACAAACGTGGTAGTAGAGTTAGAGAGAGATACTGATAATGATCAAAGCTAAAAAAGTGTGTTGATGCAACAGTGTACGAGTGAGGAGATGATGTTTAGCCTCGTTTTTTTCCTTCATAGTTCCTCAGTAATTCTGAATATGTTTGTCTGCCTGTCTATTGAGAGATGAAAGAACCGTGATTAGGTCATAAATACTTTATCAAAGCATTAATAGCACACACATACACACACACAGACACACACACACACACACACAGATGCGGCCTTTGATGGCGCCTGATGGCCTTTGTTGTTTTTCCCAGATTGACAGTAATTGAACCGATTCCAGCAACATTAAAGACATAAACCATCCAGTCACAAGGTTTTTGAACTGACATGACAGGACAAAGCAAACCAATCCAACGCCTCCAATATTAGATGACAGGACCTCCCCGCTCCCCCACCGTCCCAAACCCCCATCCACCCTCTTAGAAATGTTCCACCCGTATATGTTTCCAAAATGTCACTGAAATCATTTTGATCTGCCCTTCCCTCCATGAATACTTAATGTCAGCACAGGCAGTCACAGTGCAGTCCTGCAGCTGAGTTTACTGTGAGCACACAGGTTAACATTATCATCTCAGTGTTTTCCAACTCCTCAGTAGTAGCATGATGGACAAGTTTTGGTTTTGATTTAATCGCATCCGTCCTCATTTCATCTCAGCAGCAAAAACTGGTGCAGGTTGCATTTCTAAGCTGCCTCCCGCATCCAATTTTCATTGAGCGACAGAGATCAGGACCAAAAGAATAACTGAAAGTGAGACTTTCTTTCAAATCGTCAAGTCTCCAGAACCTGACCAGCCGAGTTACCAGTTCAAGAAAAAGTGTTCAGATGAGCAGTGGACATTGAAACATTTTGAGTTAGATTTGCTTCTGGCGGTTTGATAATGAATAAGTGATAATGAAATGAACAGAATTATTACAGTTTTATTTTAGCAATTTAAAGAACTCTGACAAGACTACCTTAAAATGTCTTTCCATTTAGTCATAGATTAGATGGCAAATTTATTCTCAAAGTTCTGTAGGACTCCACTACATGAGAGACACTAGCAGAAAGCACAGAAAGCACAGGTAAACAGAAAAAGCCGGAAACTAGCAAACTCTCCTTGACTATCTAACTAATTAAAAAAAAAAAAATCTCTCCTTAGTAGAACTGAAGTCTTAAAATCAGTGTAGTAGTTACTTCTGTTACATTGTAAGAGCTACCTGGTGTTTGTTAGCCTAAATATTACTGCATGTTTTCAGAAGCTACAGTATGAAGTCCAAAATTTACCAACAGCTTGTTTTTAAATCTCCCTTCAGAAGATGACATTTTGGATACAGGGGGTGTTTTTGATCTTATTTTCCATTTTCCACATCACAGGCTGCTCACCACACTCTTCACTCATTTGCCTGTCTTTGCTCTTTCTTCTTCTATCTCACATTGGTAATTTCTACACATTTCATCCAAATCTAATCATCAGAAATATTGAGTGTGACAGGCGGAAAAATAAATGAGCAAGCAAATGAATGGATGTCCAGACTGACATTTTCAACACCACTCTGAAGAAAACTCTTGCAGACAAGATGCTTGCTCTGGTATCTTTTGTACAGATGCGGTAATTGTATAATTCTCCACAAAGGCAATGACTGAATCATACGTATCAGGCCTGTAATCCCCGTTAAGAATCTGCTGTTAAGAAGTTCTTTTATTATTTGCTGGCGTGCTCTTTTCAGTCCAGTTGGTGGAATATAATTCATTCACTCAAGATGGATAGAAAGTAGCTCTGGACACACTGTAACATCTCTCGCTTGCCTTCTTCTAAGACTGGTCCCTCTTCACTGACACTTCACCACAATGCCACCTCATACGAACTCACACTCACTGTTACACTGGAGGGCTCTATTTATTAAAAGGGAGGTTATAAATAAACAGGTTAACTGTAGGACGCTCTTATGATGAGGGGAAGATGGCCATCACCATGGTTACTGGTGGATGATATGTTCACCCAGTTGTGGTGTTATATTATGTGCTGTTTCTCTGCAAATGCCTCACATCTCCAAAGCAGACAGTATTTCCTGTAGACTAAATTTGAGCTGATTAAAAAAAAAATACATTCACTTGATCGATACAGGCAAGGAAGTTAAGGGACAAAGTGACATTCTTCTTTGAAAAAGTTTAACCTCCCTACATCTCCTGCAACAAATGATTAGTTTCATTGTCGATTAATCTGCCAGTTAGTAATTGATTAATGGTCATAAATGACCTTTAATGTCCCAGAGCTCAGTGTGATGTATGCAAATTGCTTGTCCAAAACCCAGAGAAATAGAGGTTTACTATGACAAAAGTCCAGGAAAACCTCTAAATATCCATACTTCAGAATATCGCTCATCCTAACCTTATTTTTGCTTAAAAAATATGTAAATATCTGACTAATTGTTTCAGTTCTAGTCTAAAGCCACCTCTAAAAGCAATGTAAGAAAATCACAGCAAAAGATCATGCTCTTGTAATGACCCCGCCTCTTTTGGCTGCTGGGCTGGCTGCTTGTCTTTGAGTGTTCTGTGTTGCCCAGTAGCTGTGGCCGGGTTATTGAGTATCGGGAACACCTGGGCCCTGTGTTCTCAGGACTATAAATACTCACTCTTACCCGTGCCATGGGGGAGAAAGGAAGGGGAAACTCTGCTCCTGGTGCTCCACACTCCATGCTCATGTTTTTTTTTTTTTGTTTGTTTTTGTTTGTTTTTTTTCCTATTTTGACATCCAACACTTCATATCTTATTTCTTCACTCATGCAAACACTCCTGCAATACTGATTTGCTGTCTGTCACATCCCATAACCTGATATTTTCACTCCATTATTTTGGTTAGAGTTTAATAAATTAATGGTATGATTTAACTCTTTGTGCCACCTCCCATTATTTGTCATGGGTTTTGAGCCGGTCACGACAGTCTAAAGTTGTATTTGTCCATTGTCCCGTGGTTTAGTTTCCCAAGTTTAACAATGGTTGACATTTACTGTTGGAGAACTTTGTAGTTCACTTCCATTCCTCACTAAAGATTCTGGGATAGCTCTGTAGTGGATGGATTTGGACTGAGTTAATGAAGAGGTAGAAAGAAAAGAAGTTGGGGGCCAGGGGGTCTGGGAAACATAAGATGAAGCCATTGGAGTCAAATAGAAGCAAGTCGCTTTTGTGTACTTTTTCTGTAACACAGGGAGGCCCACTTGTACATTTTTGTGTGTGTCTGTGTATCTGTGTGTGTGTGTGTGTGTGTGTGTGTGTGTGTATTCAGGATGCAAAAGGTGTCCACCAGCCGGCTCTGCAGATGTGGATGTTCTGCTAGATTGATTCTCATCCCAAGAGAGTTGGGGTGTGTGTGTGTGTGTGTGTGTGTGTGTGTGTGTGTGTGTGTGTGTGTGTTTGTGTGTGTATTTGAATGTGTGTGACATAGAAAGCTGTATCCTACCGCTGTTTGTTTAAATTCTCTCTTCACTTTATCAGCCCTCCCACCCCAGGCATTTCCAAGCTATTGTTGGTTTCCAGTTTCTCAAATGTGAGATCTGTGTTTACATCTGGGTGTCTTTGCCAGTTGGCTTTACACGCATATGCATGCAACAGACATACAGTACAACATAGAACCATATATACTATACAACGTTTATCAAACGTATTCATATATTATTATTATTAACAACAAAGAAATATAAGTATTACTATTATTAGTATTACAAATTTCTCCCAATAGTAAAGGAACTTTTTGGGCCATTTGATGTATTGTTATTTGTATTCAGCTTATTGCTGGATTATGTGATGTTTCTGTCTCCTGCACATTAATGCATGCTTTATGGCACAGACGATAGATGTCTGTAAGAACAACTGAATAACAATGAAGTGTGTGTAAGTGTGTGTGTCTGTGTGAGAGGAAGAAAGATAGATTTATGTGTGCGCGTCAGTGTTTTATGCCACCATATTCCCTCCCCGGCTTTGTGGTGAATAAGTTGAGTAAAGACCCTCATACCCCATGAGGACAGAGTCTAATGTTTATTACCAGAGCAGATTCAAGTCAAATCAGTTTGATGAGGTCTGGTTCTGGTGTGAACATCAGCAGGATGGAGAACATGTGGCTGTGGCTCACTGTAAATCTTACCCTCCCTCTCTCTGTCTGCCTCCTTCTCTGACAGTCTGAATACTAATGTTACTAAAGTTACATTTATTCATCTACTTTCTGCACGGGGCAGGGAAACCCACTGTAACATACCCACACGACCCACAACCACAGAAAAACACTTGTTTACCGGCACTAGCTCAGTAACTGACACATCAAAGACACTAGTGTTTTTTTCTAGTGTTTCTTTTTTTTTCCTTTCATTTATTTGTTAACTTCTAGGTTTTTGTGTGTTTATTGCTGATTTCCCTTTTATCAACTCTCACTGTCTCTCTTTATTAAACAACTTCTTCAGGCACTTTATCATTAAAACCATCTCTGCACCAACTCAACAGATATAGACCATCTCTTGCTTATTTGAAATCCCTCCTCTGTCTCCTGAAAGCTTTGGCTCTTTCATTAATATATTTCTGAAATGTGTCTTCTAAATTATGCAGGTTACACCGATGCATTGTGGGAAGTTTATTCATGCAAGTGTCAAACCTTACCCAATGTTTAGATTGTTATAGTTCTAGTTGTATATTTAGGAGGTAAAATTCCTGACTCCCTGTGCAATATGTGTATTTTAGTACAATAAGACATTTAATTAATAATATCCAATTTATAATTAAATCCAATAACAAACAGCTGAAAAAAGAAACACTAGAACAAAACATTAGCGTTTTCTATGTGTGAAATACTGAGCTGTTGCTGGTAAACAAGTGTTGGCAATCCACCAAGAACTTGTTGAAATTTTTGTCTGGACCAACCGGAGAACACATTACAAGAGTCACAAGACAAGTGTGGTAAGAGTTGCTATTTTATGAGTAGTTATTATTAATAGTTATTATTTATACTAAAGCAGCTCTAAAATATTTCTGCTTTTTTACAGTGCAGTGGCCAGAAAAAGTAAATGAACCCTTTGGAATCACCTGTTTTCCTGCACTGATTGATCATAAAATATGATCTGGTCTTCATCAAAGTCACAAATGCAGACAAACACAATGTGCTTAAGCTAATAGCACAAACAACTGTAATCTTTTGTGTCCATATTGAACACACTCATTAAACATTCACAGAGCTGGTGGAAAAAGTAAGTGAAACCTTGGATTTAATACCTGGTCGAACCTCCATCAATGACCTCAGTAGCTGCTCATCAGACCTGCACAATGTTCAGGAGGAATTTGGACCAGTCTTCCTACTGAACTGGTTCAGCTCAGTCATGTTCTCAGGATATCTGGTGTCAGCAGCTCTTTTCAATTAATGTCGCAGCATCTTTATCAGATTTGGGTCTGGGCCCTGACTGGGCCACTCCAAAAGGAGGATTCTCTTTGTTTGAAGTCATTCTGTAGTAGATGTATGTCAGTGTTTAACATCATAGTCCTGCAGTACCACCTAACTTCTACTGAGCCTCAGCAGGTGGACAGCCACCATGACATTATTTCGTAAGACACCCTGATAAACTTGGGAATTCATTTTCCCCTTGATGATGTCGAGCTGTCCATGTCCAGAGGCAGCAAAACCCCAAATCATGACGCTCCTTTCAGCCTACTTCACCTTCAGGATGATGTTTTCCTGTTTGTAAGCCCTTTTTACACCATATGTAGTGCTGCACATTCTTTCCAAACAATTCAACCTTAGTTTCATCAGTTCATTTTCCCAGTAGTGTTGTGGAGTGTCAAGCTGCTCTTTGGCAAACTTCAGAGGCACAGGAATGTTTTTTTGGCAAGCAGCAACTTCCTCTGTGGTGTCCATAGCAGGACACCATGCTCCATGATTTGCATATGGTCGACTCATGAACAGAGATGTTAACCAGCTGCAATGATTCCTTCCAGCCTTTAGCCATTACTCTGAGGTTCTTTGCGATGTTACAGATCATACTGCGTTGTGGAGTTTGGAGTTGTCTTAGCTGAACACTTCTAGAGAGAGTAGCCACAGAACTAAATCACCTCCATTTAGAGACAGTTTGTCTCACTGTGGACTGATGAGTATCTAAACCCTTTGAGATGACTTTTTTATAAGTCTTTGTAGCTCTAACCCACACCTCCATTGTGGTTTCACCGATTGGACTCTTCTTCTGACTCTAATTAGCTTTTGTTAATGTCATTAGCTGAGAGGTTCACATACTTTTTCCAGCCTATACTGTGAATGTTTGATGTTTTCAATATGGACAAAACAATACAATGATTTGTCTGTTATTACTCAAAATATATAGTTTGTTCATTAATGTAACAGATGATGATTTTGACAATATTTTCAGGCAGATTTAGTCAAAAATGCAGATAATTTTTAAGGGTTCACATACTGTCTTCAGTTTATGCTGTGTAACAGAAATGTATTCATTTTGGTTTTATGGTTTGAAATATGTGTAACTCATTGAACTAAACAGCCATTAGCTTTACAGTCTACAGTTCTGTGATTTGTGAAATTTTACTGCACCTCCTCTGGTCTTCATCATCTCCTATCCTGTCCCCTCTTTTCCTCCTGTCCTTCCTCTCTTATGCATATGTAATGAAATGCATTGGTTTCATACCATCTCTACTCCAAAGGAATTACTGAGAGTATTTTGTTGAATGTTATCCTCTTCCATCTGTCTCGTCCGTGTAGTTTTTGATGAATACTATCTTAAAACATTTACTCTTTTTCACTTTCTCTTTTCACAGACCTCTGGTGAAAAAAAACAACAAAACACTTGTTCAATTAAAAATCATTGTATATGATCACTGAAAAATTGTGTTATCTCAGTTGATAAATAGGATGTAATTTTATCCAATCCAACACTATTTATCTTGAAGCATGTCATGTTAGAGATGTGTAAAAATGTTCAGAATAAATGATGAAAGTTATTGTTGTTGGTTCCCTGAGGCAATTTAACAAATAATCTCTCTCTCTCTCTTTGTTTCCCTCTTTCTCTCCCATAGGTGACATGTAATTGTTTCACCATCAGTGACGCAGAGCTGCAAGAGATTGGAGTTGGGCTGTATCCGAGGTAACACACGCACACACACACATACACACAAAGGGCAATGTGTGAAACATACACATCTAAAAAGCATCATTAATTTCAATCTAGCTCATAATCTTTGTTATACAGTGTCCATGTCTCTGGAAAATGCCACAAAATGTAAATCTAGCTTTTTTACCTGCCAGATCACTGCATCCTACCCAACCCCACCCATATCCCGACCATCCTCCACCCCACAACACACATCCACACACTCTTTTCACTATTTTCCTGGCAGTTCTTTCAAGTACAAGGAAGAAAGGGGTTTTTGTTTTGAGGCGAAAACTTGAAAATGAATGTTGACAGAATATTATAACTCTGTGTGTGTGTGTGTGTGTATGAGACTGCATGTTTGGCATGCAGGCAGGAGTGAAACACACACACACACATACACACACAACACAAACACACAGAGCAAAGCAGTGCACTGTAATGCCTTTACAGAGTTCTGGGTGAATAGGGTAGGATTATTGAGCAGTTGCTAGTGTTGTTACGAACATACACACACCCACACTCACACATACACACACACACACACACAAACACACACACTGCAGGTATCTCAGCCAGTTTATCTGGCTGGTGCTGAGATGTCAGATGGTCACAGTGGCTTTACCAAAGCCCAGCATAACCATGTGTGTCTGTGTCGGTGTGAGTGTGTTTTGTGTCGTAACTCATCCATAAATGATGGGCCTGTTCACAGGATGGTCCCCTGCCTATTCATATTTTAGGTTGCCTAGCAACCATGGGTTTGCTGAAAAGAGGGGGATTATTCTGGCGAGGCTACACCTCTGTTCACCCCATCAGTCTGTTCATTTTTCTCTCTGCTGTATGTCAAAAACTCTTTTTCTTATTTGCTGACTTTCTCACTCTCCTCTCTATCTCTGCTAAGCTCATCCATGCCTCTGTCTGCCTCTCATTCACTGCTAATTGGCCCATTGAAAATATGATGTAAAATCTTATCCTCTGAGCTCTTTATCAGGAGCGAAACAATTCACAGCTGGATTGATAATACACACCTTTATTCACTTGTTGTAATCTACCCCAACCATGTGCCTCATATCACCTCAGTGTTACCTAAACCTATGTCTAACTTCAGCCAAATCCTCACACAAATATGTTGAAATGAAAACAGGAAGAAGGATCAAGCAACAATATGATTCAAAGACCAGAGAGATGTTTCTGGGTTGCACACCGGTCAAAGGTGTTTCGCTGCGTCTGGAAGCATCTGTCTCTCTTATGTAAAATAGTTTTACCAGACTCTGCTCTACTGGAGACAATTTGAGAGCATTTTTCACCAAGACAAAAGTGGACATATTCAGACACCCACACTGTGCTGAGAAGGGCTCTAATTAGGCGACATGAATAATAATGACCATGTGGGTCAACCACATTTAAACATGAACATCTTTATGCTTTCCTTTAATTGGAAAAGTAACATTCAAACCTGTGAATTCATAAAATTTTAAAGACGGGCTGAGTCCCTGAGAGAATAATGTGGGAAAATGAATGAGGACTTGCTGAAAGTTGTACTCCTAGACCTTAGAAATTAACTGTTACTTTAATCAAGTTATCTTTTTATATATTTTCTATAAGCAGGTGACTTAGCTTTAAGTAATTATTGTGTATGTGTCATGTGAAAACTTTAGAGCTGCTGCTTCAGTATAGTATTACAGTGGGTGTTTTCACATTGATGTGTGAGACAGCCAGAGAATCCCTAACTGAGAAATAAAGATGCTAATGACAATGAAAAAGACTAGAATTTTCAGTATTGAGCCTTTTCTCCCATTAAATATCAATTATATTTAAGCACAATAGTCCTGTACTGTCTGTACACTCACAGCAACAGTTAGTCTCAGTTGTGTGATCAGATAATGTTAATGTGAGATGCGGTTTAGTTAATTAATCTAATTAGTATGCTAATGAGCTGCTCTCCATCAGATAAAAACATTGTTTGGAGGGCTGGATTTCTAGTTGATATTCAGCCTGCAACTTCTGCTGTAAAACAAAGCCAGGGGGTTACTGATGGTTTTACAAAGGCTGAACACACACTCACACATACACACACACACACACACAGTCTGTATATCTTGCACCCATTGTTTTTCTCTCTGAATATGACAAACAAGAGCACCACCATTAATGGAGCAGGTTATAAAAATAGACAAACCTCTTCAGTATTTTTTCTCAGCCATGTGTGCAGTGACAGTAAATGTCTTTTTACAGGTCAGTCAGGTCTTAAAATGTTTTTTAAAGATATCACATTATCAGTAAGCATGTTTACAGTCTTAACATGTGAACGGTGCACATCAAGCACAGACTTTACAATTGTAAATTTCAGAATAGTAACATGATTTTTTTAACCGTTTACTCTGCGTTAAGGGTAGGCCACATATAAAAGGTATAGAATTATAACCCAGCTAAAGGGGTTGGGTTGTATCACTTATAAATATGGGAAATGAGGCAAAAGCTTTTGTTGTGACAGAAGTTGGGTACCCATTGTTTCCTGATTTATTTGTGCGTGTGTGTGTTTCTGAGGGAGTGAGGCTGAAAGACAGACAGAAACAAAGAGTGACATTTGTTATGACAGAGGCAGAGTACTCATTTAGTCGCGCTGTGTAGGGAATTACCGGTGTTTGTGTGTGTCTAACTTTTGCCTGAGTATATGGTTCATTTGAGCTCTTAGTCTTAACGTATATATGGAGGTTTGACGGGTTGACTCGTTACACTGCCAGATATTTAGCCACCTAACAGCACTGTGGATACAGAGTACCAAGGCACCTGGCTTCCCTCAGCTGTCACACTACACTAGCTGATAGATCTAAGGTAATCTTGAGGGAGATGTGTCACTCATCATGTGTTTTTTCTCTCACAAATATTTTGGCACAAATAACAATTTCAGTCAACACTGGTCTTTGTAATTTGAAAAATCCCAAAACAGTTGGACATGAGGCAGTCAGTGGCTCCGCAGGATGAGGCTCCTCTTGTTTTGTTTTTTTTTCCAAACACAGACAAGTACAAATTTGTCTCAGCCTTTATCATGGGCTGTCTGTCTTCTCTAGTGGTTTAGCATGCTGCAGATGTACTGAGATACGGAAAATGAGAAGTGATGTTGTGTTTTTGTTTTTGGTTTGAGTGAAACAGCTGCAGTCAGTCAGTGTGGTTTGAGGAGACACACACATATACAGATTTGCCAGGAAGAACTTGTAGGATTCCATTTGAAAGTTAAATATTTAATAACAGATAAATTTCTCTCCCTCCTACTCCTCCACACTCCTCCTTTCTTTGTTCTCCCATTTCCTCCTTTCTCTCTTACCTGCTCCTGATTTATCTTTCCCTCTCTCTCTCTCTCTCTCTCTCTCTCTCTCTTCTCTCTTTTCCCAATCCATTCCTTCTCTGTCTCTCCACCCTCTTGACTTTTCTTCATTCATCTTCTCTTCCCTCTTCACTCCTCTATCTCTTCCTCTGGTGCTCTCTCTCCCTCCTGCCTCTCATCATCTTGTTTGCTCTCTCCCAGTCTATCTCTGTTAAACCATGACTGCAGGCCAAACTGTGTGATGGTGTTTGAGGGAACAAAACTGCAGCTCAGAGCCGTTTGTGATATCAACCCTGAAGAGGAGGTAGGAACAAGAAAAAAAATTCATGCTTCATCTTCGCAACATTAACAACATAGTGTATAACTGTTTTTATTGACTTTGACGTGCCCTTGGCCTTTATGTCTATGTTCTTTATTTGCAGTATTTATTGAAGATTTGTATTCACTGTTGTTATTGATGGAGGGACCACGGCCATATTATATTCCATGTACTTAGCATCACTGCTGTTATTTGTCTGAATTTTATTGCGCAAGTAATAATAAATGTTGATGGATGTCTATGGATGAACTTCATTTTATTAAAGGGTGTGGAGCCCAGTGAAATATCACTGCAACACAAAGCTGACACCTCCTAACTTGGCATTGTTTTCTCCAATTTTTCATACTTCATCATCCCTCCTGACTATATGTAATGAGATGCATCCACACCATCTGGACTAAGACACACACAGTATCTCTTCTCTCAGCACTCAATTTACACAAATTCAATTCCAAATATCTTATTTGCAGCACACTGCAGTTAACCACGATGATCTGTAGTGTAGCAAACACAGCAAAGTAATATATCAGAGACGCAAAATAAAATGTAATGAAATGAAACTGTCCTCTCTGTGTCCAGCTCACTATAAGTTACATTGAGACGTTATCTCTGACTGAAGATCGACAGAGACAGCTGGAGGACCAGTACCATTTTACCTGCCACTGCCAACGATGCAAATCTCAAGACAAAGTAAGGCACACGATTGTTTTTCATTCACAAAAACACAATCTCATACTATGTTCACATGCACATAAAGACGCAAATATGACCAATAATCAGAGTAAGCCATTAGTCTGATTTAATTATTTACATCAGGCTCTCATAGGGGCATACCCATTAGTGTTCTTGTTTCCCTGCTATGGAGAGCAGTTCAGTAATGTCTGAAGACAACCCTCCAATGGCTCCAAGTTATGTTACAGCATTAGAATCAGTCAAGTATTAAAAATCACTCCTGCTCTTTTTCTCTTCAGGCTGCTGTGGAACACATTTGTGGTATTCATTATGCAAATATTGCCATGGAAAACTATTGATTTGTTGTTTTTAATCTAGCCTGAACATGGACAAAGACATTGGTTTGGAGAGCACTTGTTAGTAATAAAACAGTAGAACTGACTGAGTGGTGTGTCTTACTATACCAGTGTAGAAACCTCTGTGACATGCAATGTCTAGCAGTGTGTCACTGGTATGTTTCAATATTAAAGGCTCAGACAAAACCCCCATTAAGTGATTTAAAATCCATTAAGTACGGCAATTAAGGTAGAGGAGTGCCTCACATAATACTGCCTCAGTCTCATCATGACTAATGCACATCCTTGTATTTTCATTGGTATGAGAAATTTGCAGCGCTCTTCCCTAAACCAGACCTAACCCAAATTTCTTCATATTTTAACTTTGCAAAAATTGTTCTTGCGTGAAACTTGTTGACCAGACATTCAGACATTCAAATACACACACACGCGCATGCACTCTCTTTCTCTCTTTCTCTCTCCCTGTCTCTCTCCCTGTCTCTCTTCTCTTTCCCTGTCTCTCTCTCTATATATATCTTTCTCTCTCTCTCTTTCTCTCTCTCTCTCTCTCTCTCTCTCTCTCTCTTTCTCTCTCCCTGTCTCTCTCTATATATATCTTTCTCTCTCTCTCTCCCACAAACACATGCACACACACACACACCTCTGCTATGCCTCTGTTGGCTTAAACAGTGTATTGGTGCGTGACGTGTTACAGTGTACCCTCTCCTGTCCTCTCTTCCTTTTCCTCCCTCACTCTCACTTTCTGTTTTATCTCCTGCTGTCGTCCTCTTCCTCTCTGTCACTCTGTCATGCTCCACCTCTTCACCCCCTACCCCCACCCCCTCTGACCGCTTACTGAAAAATGAGAAAAATCATCTTGTCTTTCAGCTGCAGTTTTCTTTTCCATCCATCTTAATCCACTCCATCTTTCTGTTCCAGTGTCCCGCTCTCTCTTTCTCAACTTATACGTTTTCATTTCTCTGCCTTCTTTTCCACCTCTAGCTCTGTTCTCCATATGCTGCGTATGGCACTTGGGTCTTACTCCTCCACAACACAAAGCATGTGTATGTGTGTGTGTCTGTGTGTGTTTGACATAAGGTACAAGAGAGTACTCACTTGATTCTCTGGGACAATGGCATTCATTTTATTCAACCCACCTTTGTTCTGCTTACAACACACACACACACAGACACACACACTTTCTGTCGTTCTCTGTCTCTCTCTTTAATCTTCAGATGATGATGGCAGGCTGCTGGGCTGTGACCCAAAGTTGTCATGGCGACAGATGTTGACATCAAACCTGGGAGATTGTGTTTGTGTGTTATTGTTTTTTTTCCCCCATCTGTGCGTATGCATGCTGTTTTGTCTGTGTTAAGATGAACATAAAGCAAGGAAAATCTTTTGTTTTCTCAGACATTTAAACATCTTACACTTAAATTTAGGTTAAGTCTGGTTTAAGTATTAAATGAAACTTAAACCAGACTACATTAACTTACCAGAGCACTGAGTATTCAGATGAAGCCTTAATCTCTCTACTTTAAACTTTGCTTCTTGACTTGACAACTCCAATACAAGGTGTTGATCCGGTGGTGTATCACTGCACAATCACACACATCCATCTGTGTGTGTATGTCTTTGTGTGTGCATCAATGCTGATCTGGCACACAAATGCACACTGTAACATACATATGCAATGTGCAGGGATCATTTTAATACTAATTCTATTCTGTTTTTCAATGCTCTCTCTGTCTACTCCTCTGAATGGTGCAGTATAGGCTAAGTGTGTACATGAGACTGTTTGTTTAATGTCTACAATCCCCTCTGCCCAGGATGGGCTCATGCAGTCCGGTGAAGAAGCAACATGGCGCCTGTTGAAGGAGGCTCTACCCAGACTGGAAGGACAAAAAGCAGAGTCGGGTATCCTTTACATCCAAGATCCACTACATCCAATGGAAACACAGCACTGTCATCATCCATCATCTACTGTACTGTGGGATGGTGATTCAATGAGCCGAGGCCTCTCCACTAACAACATTTCATAGGCACATAGCATTTTAGAGATTCAGCTCTTGATAACTGCCATGCTTTTATCCTAATAGACTGCTTTGAAATAATGAAGAGTCACTCAACAGGTGATTTAGGTTTGTTGGTGTATATATAAGTCAAGTTACCAGCAAAGTACAATCATGCAAAAGCACAAATTATATGTGGATAAATGTGAAAGGTGTGTTTGAGTGAGAGATGAGCCAGATTTTAGGCGTTCCCTCATTATAGTCTTAAATTACTTAATGCACAAAAGGTAGACTTGTCTCGATGTATTAATGTTTCTACTCAGAGGTCAGACGGTGAATGGCAGTTGATACTTAAATCTGATTTAATGATTCAGACCCTCATTAAATTAGAAGTGAGGTGCAGTTCAAATATGTCCTGTGCTTTCATGTAGGTAAATCTGAAAAATGACAAAATTAAAGAATTATGTATCTAAACCTAATCATTACAGCCTAGCATTTGAAAAAGAGTCTTATGCAAAAAGATATCAATAGATTTATACAAAGTTGTCTTCATAAAGATATAAGATTTCCCTTATGCACAAATGAATGCATCGCTTTCATTTACACCAGTTTTAAGTGTTGCTCTTCCTTAAATGACCCTCCAGATTGGCAAACACTTCTACAGAGCTGTAGTCATTTATTATCAACTGCTGGTGGTGACGTGCCTGATGAAAATGTCTACAAGCTCAGAATGACGGACATGGCTTTAGATGCCTCCATCCACCTGGGACACTGGGAGGAAGCTCTGAAATATGGGGAGAAGACACTTCCAGTATACAGGTGAGTGTGTGTGTGTGTGTGTGTGTGTGTGTGTGTGTGTGTGTGTGTCACCCATATATGGCATTAATGTCCTCAGATTTAAAGGAAATCACCCTCTGCCTTTAAATCTCATATATATTGGACTGAGAGACTTTGAGCTTCCTGATTATTGACAGCAAGGTGAGGAAAAGGACAAGAGGAAGTCATCCAGAGTGCATCTGAAGTGCAACTCCCTTAGTTAAGCTAGAATTACGTAACTGACGTAACTGTCTTTACAAATGTGGATCATCACTTCAAATAACTTTGAAGTAGTAAGTTGGGCTTCTACTCAGTCATGATGCCTTCATAGTCACCATAAGTCTTCCAGATGGTATTTTATGAGTCTCAGACAGATTACTTACAGAGATTCAGGGGAAGTGGGCAGAGGCAGGGGTTACTTGGTATATCAAAGTAATCTGTTCGGATAACATAAAACGGATGCTGTGCTTGTTTCTGAGCTTGAGGCAGGGAATGAGCCAAGAAGCAGGGAAAGACTGAGCAGATTTCACAATGAAATAGATTTGACTTCTCTTACCTGAAAAAGAGACATGGATTTGCTTGTGTTATCTCTGTGTAGGCGAAGTAAAGCTCAGATCATCTTAAATTGCACTTTATTCTTTACCAGTTACGCAGATAAAGGTCTTCACCTCTGGATGCAATGTAATACCTGGGCCAGCCACCTATCAGTATTTGTTTTGCATCAATTAGTTAGCACCTAAAATATGTTGTATTTAAAAATACAAAGAAGAAAGGAACAAAGGAGTACAGAGGAGAAATCAAAGGAGAAGTAGAGTAAATGGAGGTGATGTAATGAAGAAAACAGATGTATAAAGAGAAGAATGAAGTGTTGGTGGGAGCAGCAAAACAGTAAAAGTAGAAGTAGATGAAAGGGAGGCTCTAAGAGCACATGTAGACATAAAATCTATGAATGAATGAACTAAGAAAAAAAGATAGTGGCGTTTCAAAAAGTCCATAGTGTTTAAACCTACATATCAGATGACAGTAAATTGCATCAACACTTTTCTTTTTCTTGTTTAGGTTCAGTCCCCACACCCCTCTTCACTTTCCATCTCTCAAATTTAACATCGATCCCACTGACTTTGTGTGTGTGTGTGTGTGTGTGTGTGTGTGTGTGTGTGTGTGTGTGTGTGTGTGTGTGTGTGTGTGTGTGTGTGTGTGTGTGTGTGTGTGTGTGTGTGTGTTTGAGAGAGAGAGAGGGAGACTAATTGATCTTTTGTGAGGGGCAGAGCTCTAGTGGCACAGCCTTGTTCTCACACTGACAACAACACATCCACAGGAGGGAAACAGCAGCAGAGCCTATCAATAAATAACTAGACACAGAGCAGCAGAAGGAGAGAGACGGTGATGAGAAGAAGGGGATGGAGAGTTCAGTGTCATTTGAAAGAAACTGAGAAAAATGTGTCTCAAGGAAGCAGAGGAGAAAGCAAAGTGAAGGATGGTTGTGGGCGATTTTAGGGAGGGAGCAGGGAGAGTGGTTAGGCGAGGGTGGAAGTGAGCAGGAGATAAAAGAAAAATGAGGAAGGGGCAGAGGAGAGCAGGGTGAATGACGATCAACAACCTGGCAAAGAATAGAGGAGGGAAGACGAGTGGGCAAAAATGAAGGAAGTAACATTAGAGCGAAGACAAAGTTGTATAGAATAGGGAAACAGAAAGGTGAATAATGAAATGAGGAAAATGGTCAAAAAGAGGAATGCACTGAGCGTTAAACCTCGCAAAGAAAAAGAGAATATTACAGAAGAAAACGTTCAGGAGAAAGAAGTGAGAGAGTGGGAGGAGGATCTTCCATATTCATCTCCTATCTTCCTCTGGGCTCTTCAGATGGTAGAGAAGAAAGATAGCTGCAGGAGTTCTCTGTCTCCCTCTTTCTCCTGTCCTTCCCCTCATTCTGTATTCCTTTCTTCTTTATCTCTCTATGCGAGTCTTTTTTTTCTGGTTTTACTTTTCAGTTTCTGATGTATAGAGAGAGTTTTTCCCTGCATCAGTGTGCCAATAATACACACCGGCTGCAGGCTGTACACATCAGGCTTATTGAACGTCTCCATTCTGCACATCTTTTACTGCTGTAGACTTGCTAATACAGGCACTCACACACATGCATTAGTACATGAATGCATGGACAGTCATGTATTTGGAAAACATGTAGATATATGTGCATCTACAAATGTATTCTGCGTTTGGACAAATGAGGTAAATCTTTTCTTTTCTTTGTTTCTGATGGATAGCTGCAGGGCTACACTAATAGAGCAACAGCTTAAACTTTTTCAGCAGTGTACAGCTTCATTGATTGAAGGACTCTGGCCAGAAATGAACCTGGGATGCCACGGTTTATGGTCTGTGGCCCAAACCTCCAGCATTATTATTGTTGATTCCATTCTCTGGGGAAGATGACAGCCATTCTGGGAAATCACTGACATAACAGATGAAAGTACTGCAATGATTTAGTATTGTGCCTCCTAGGGTCCCTTGTGTCTCACAAGACTGGCCTTTAAAAAGAGATCAAAAAAAGATGCCATAGAGATATGCTAACTTAGGCCCCATTATGGGTAAAGTTTTACAAAAATGCTAGATGCTTTTCACATAATGCAACCAAAAGCATACCAATTATTTAATGGCGCCGCAGATGGCTGCCTCTGTGTTTTGGTGCGCCCTGCACCAATCACCAGAAAAAATTCCTTGTACGTGAAAACATACTTGGCAATAAACCTGATTCTGATTCTGATTTATTCTTAATTCATGTGCTGAAATGCAGAACTCCCCTGGGGTGTCAGCTATAGTCAGTGCTAATGTTTGGATTTCAGAGTCTACATTTTCACATTGCATTAAGGAGAGACGTATATAAGGATAGGCTCATTGATCAGTGGTTTCCAAACCTGTGCATCCTGCCAAGAGGTTGCAAGAGAAATATGAGGGTTCACAAGATTTACAAGTCAGAAAAAACAATGAAAAAACATTTACACTACAAAAATTTCTAGCTTTTCTGGAATCTTAGCTTGTGAAACATGGAATAGAATGAATTAATGTGAGAAGGGAGCATCCCTCTGTGGCTCAGAGATATATGCAACCTGGGATGAGGGGTCGTGAGCAGGCATTGCTTAGCTGTTAGCAAACCGAAAAGGTTTTGCTTTGTGGCTAGGGAGACTCTCCCATAATGTAAACATTAAATAACAAGTGCATAGCGGTGCTAAGGTTGCTAAACTGGAAATACAGAACTGAAATTACTGTTGCACTGGACAGGAAACAAAATACAATTAAGGAGAATACTCACAGCTAACGTTTCCTTCATGTTTTTGTGCTCCTTCGTCAGTTTTCTACTTAGCAAAATAATCCATGTTTCCCCCTCACAAACAGCAGGCTGTGGGTCTTTTGTTCCAAACAAGAGCCTCATTAGTTCCACAGCATTTGCCTGGAAATGCTACACTTTTCCACAACTATTAATTTATCCTTTCTTGCCCCCTCTCATACTCATAGCTGAGGGCGATGGCTTTCTAACTAGCTGCATACAGCAAGACTGTATTTCTCTTCACTTCACTCTCCCAGGAAGAAAGGAGGGGAGAATTCAGGAGACAGCAAGTTAATGAAATTATTTTAATTGCTGCTTGGTTCTGTATGCAAAGAGGAAATATAATTGGAGTTTGGTCTTGATGTGAGTGTGTTTGCATGTCATGGCTGCTTGAATCACTGGCTTGGTAATTAAATCAATATTGTAACTTGTTATTATTCATGGAGGACTAATGTTGTTGATTTAGTCTTTGAACTTCCTATTTAATGATTCAATTTTAACCACAGAATCAGGGACCACCTCTGTAATTGGTAGGCTTGTCAGTCAGTAGTGTAGTTGGGCTCGAAGGTATGAACAAATGGGCTATTAGCACTGTGAGTGAAAACTGCTGGAAAATTATCAAAGAAGCAGTAGAGTTCTAAATTACTCCTGTTGTGGCCACTACAAGTTAATTAACTCTGATTTCACTGGATTCAGAAAACAGATTTTCCTTTTAAATTAAAGAATGAAAAACTTTTAGCCCGAGGAAGTTACTGTTTTTAGTCCATGAAGAAATAATTAAAATGAATGGTCTGTTAGTAGCAGATGCAGAGCAGTTTCTGTTTGCCTTTGATTGAACTGAGAGCATATTGAACCCTCTTGTGGTCTGTTTACTCTAGAGAGAAGTGAAATCTGGTGAATACTCCAGATTATAGAGGGTGAAGTGGATTCAGATTGACCTTATCTTTATGTGCATGCATGCTCATACATCAATGCTGGCATCCATGTGTATATTCATGTGTATATTCATGAGTCTGTGTTTACTCACAGCTCTTTGTGTTGGAGACAGAGAGAGAGAGAGAGAGAGAGCGCTATTTAGATAGAGTGGGAGAATGGAAATAGAGAAGGGTTGGTGCATTGTCAGTGAGCATTTTAATGCCATCTTAGAGCAGTTATATAAAATTAAGAAAAAAAATAGTGGGTGTAATCAAGAGGGAACAGGAAATAGTGGGAAGATTTAAGAGGGCAACAGAGGTAAGAAGAGGAATGAATGGAGAGCAGCAGAGGAGAGATGGCTGAGCCATATCACCAGCGTTAATCCCTGCAGTTAGCGGGGCAAACTACACAAATATAAACAGGTAGGAGCAGAGCAGAGGAGATGTGAAATAGGAAAGGAAGACGAGATTAGTGGAGAGGGAGAAGAAAAGAGGATAAATGACAAGCAGAGTTGGGTAAATGTGTGTTTTGAAAACTCCAGTGTTTACCGACAACAAAGCTGCTTCCTAACAGTCCCCGGTGTGTATTCATCTTTATAGGAATGTCCCAGTTCTTTGTGTGTGTGTGTGTGTGTGTGTGTGTTTGTGCATGGATGCGTGCATACAAATAGATACAAATTCAGTTTTCATGTAATTATTGGCATCTTAATTGAACAACTTTCAAACTGGCTTCATGAATTAAAGATGGAAATGTTTTTCATTGTGTGCGTTCCTTTTCTGTTAAAGAAGTGACACTGGAAAGGAAAAGAATTGAATGAAAGTGCAAACTCTAACACACAAACACAGACATGCAGAAACACATGTTCAAGCTAGTATACTCAGACAGACACATAGAATGCACACTTGGAAATAATCCTTTTTTCTTGCTGTTGTGAAGACAGTTTCTCTTTTTCACTCACTCCTACTTGTGTATGCGTCACAGTTGCATACAGACTCTGAGTGGCTAAGCAGATTGTGTTCGTCTTGTTCACTGAGTCATCTGTCTTGTTGTCCCAAGTCTGTGCTGTGAGCGTCAGTGGTTTGCCTCAGGCTTCAGAGTAACACAAAGAAAACTGACAAATTGAAGCGAGCGGTTAAGTGCAGAGTGTTGCCACTTCCAGTGCGCCCGAGGACACTTGATCAGACTTCATCATGTGACACATAATTTGATTGAAATGTTTTTTTATGGCTGCATGGAAACAGTTAACAGTTTCCTAGTCCGTGTTGCTGTGTCACAGTATAGTATTCATGCTTTCAAACCATTCAGTCGGATCATTGTCTCATAAAGATGCACACAATAAAACACTAACTGCCAATCCAGGTTTATTTCAGAATGTCATCTTCTCATTTTCATGTTGTGTGGAGTTTAAGGACAGTTCCTGTGCTCCAGCTATCAGGACATCACACTGCTCAGCTTCCCTGGGAAAGCTCATATCAAAGTGCTAGATGGGAGATTGAGGACGATTGTTGTGAACTTCAGATTATGTGGCCTTTGATCGTGCCCCTCAGGGTTTCTTGTGGGGTGATAGGGCTTTTGATATGAGCCATTTCTGCTATTTTGGCAGTAGGTTATAATGAATGTTCCAGGAGGAAAGTAGGGAAAGGTAATGTCAGGACTACCTTGCTTCGCCAGCTAACACCTCATAACCAGGACCTGGATAAGTGACAATGAGTAAATAGATTAATGGATAGATTATGCGTTACAGACGAAACACGTAAGTCATTCTGATTTTACACATTATGATTTATAGGTCTCTGAGTAGTATTTTACAGCAAAAAGGGAAGGGGAGTAAAATTATAATAACAATACATGGGATACCAGAAGAACAACAACATGACAGGAGTAAAACAATAACAGAACTGTGGAACAGTTTGGGTGCAGCAGTAAACGATGATCCTTCCCACACCTGTTCCTCTTTCTGTTTTTATCCTCTCTCTCTTCTTTCTAAAGACAATACTACCCTGATCCCCATCCAGTCCATGGGGTCCAACTGATGAGAGTTGGAAAGCTGCAACATTACCTGGAACACATTGAGGACGCTTTGGACACATTCAAACAGGTCTGAGGGATGAAAGTTTCATCTGTCGTTCTTATCATGTTGTTCTTGCCAAGGCAGGGACAACAGCTGAAGTAAGTTTTGTTATTTCTCCTTTCCCAGGCCTATCAAATCATAAAGCTCACTCACGGTGATGATCACCCCTTGACCACTGATCTGCTGATGAAGATGGAAGAATGTCGCACTGAGATGGATCAACAGTCATCCAGCAGCCACTAATACACTGGCTACTGACTCCTTTTCATGTAACTCGATGTACAGATTAGACTGTAATTTCTGATAAATAAAATATTACAAATAAAGTGTTACAAATGCTCTCTCTCTCTCTCTCTCTCTCTCTCTCTCTCTCTCTCTCTCTCTCTCTCTCTCTCTCTCTCTCTTCTCTCTGTCTGTCTCTCTCTCTCTCTCAATTTCAATTCAATTCAATACAAATAGCTTTTGGCATGAACAAAAACATGTTGCCATAGCGGTTTACAGGATCTCTCTCTCTCTCTCTTACTCTCTCTCTCTTTTACTCTCACCCAGAGAGAGAGAAAAACTCATAAGCACATTCCATCACAGACACACTCTGGGCCTAATTTGGAGGTCACACACTGACAGAGACACACACAAAAACAGGGATTACCATGGGAAGTGTGTGTGATGGATATGTATAGAGGAAAGGTGGATGTTTTGATAACCTGACTTTACTAAAACAACACACACACAAACACACATACACACACACACAAAACCATGACCATGAGATCATTCATCATGATGGAATCTACAGATTACACACAGGAGACAGGGGCCTACAGACTCTCTCTCTCTCTCTCTCTCTCTCTCTCTCTCTCTCTCTCTCTCTCTCTCTCTCTCTCTCTCTATCTATCTATCTATCTATCTATCTTTCTATCTACACTCACAACCTGACTAACTGTAACCCTAAAATCAGTCTTAACCTTCAAATAGCCTTTTGAAGGTGAATCAAAAAATGAGAACCAGCCAACATGTCCTCGCGTTACCAAAAATGTCCTCACTTTGCTAGGAAAATATTTTTTCTGGTCCTCACTATGTAGCATTTACAAGTACACACACACACTTCCCATGTTAATCCCAAAATTCTACCATTTGCAAACTGATGACAGCATTTCCTTTGAGAGGAAAAACCTGTCTGTGTGTATGTGCGTATGGATTAGAGGGATATTATGTTTGCTTTTAGGTTACAAATAATGTTTCGCTTTTCCAACACATTTTGCCCTCTCAGTGCTGTGACATGTTAAAAACCCCAAATCCGTCATCAGTCCTGGATTAGTCAGCTGTTCAGTGTTCATCATAGAAGCACTGACAAAAATATTTCAGTTTTTTAATTATTGACAATAATTACATAATTACAGAAATAATTACAGCAAAAGTAAGTTCTTCAGATTTTTTTTTTTGCTGTATGTGTGGTGAAAAAGAGAAAAAGTTGAAGTATCTTGAGGAGATTGAATGAAAGTAATGTGAAGACTGAATGAAGATGTGCAGTAATGACTGTAGTGGACTGAATGGTCTGTCCTGCTGTACAATACTGCTGTGTCTACCTCCATTACTCACTTCATTGGCTCTGTTGCGTTCTGTCTCTCACTCTCCTCTCACCTCATAACGGCCATCAAATTAGATTTACTATCGCTTAACCATAACCGTCTACCACTCTCCCTCTCTGTCACTCACTGGCTCTCTCCCCCGTTTTCTATCTCTCTCACTCCCCAATGGCTTTCAAATTAGATTCACTGTTCGTGGGTGTTTCGTCTCTCTTTCACTCACCGTCCTGCGATTTACTCTCCCCCATTTTCAATTTTCACTTTCATTCCAGAGACACCTCCCTCTCTTTGTGTTTGTCCCTCTGCTCCACCTCACCTCTATGCTCTCTTTACTCTCACCCTCACTCTCTCCCACCTTCTTTATCTTCACATATCTCCTTTCTATTCTTACTGTGCCTTTACTGAAATCCACACTCTGTAATCCAAATGTAACCCCACCACTAAAATTGAAGACACAGGAGTGGAACCTCACATCTCCCTCCCCACTTCATTGGCAGGCCTCAGTGAATGTAAATTATCATTTATCACCAGAGATCCTTAGATTTATCATTAAATCATCATTAATCTCTCAATCAAATACAAAACAATAAAAAAAGGCAGTTAGGTCAGGTAGTGTGGGATCATGCTGCCGTCATTACAGTCAACTTCTCCTTAGGATTGCTTCAGTGTTTTCTTTTTAACAGGGATCTGAATTATCCACAGAAGTCTCCTCCTCTCCTAAACAAATGGACACTGATTGAATCTGGTAAAAACACTGAATAAAGCAGTTTCATGTTAAAAATCAGTGTTTCTTAGATGCTGTTCGGTTGACCCAGGATACCTCAGAGGGACTGGAGCTAATGTTTGCTCATCTCTGATAATTTAAGGTCCAGACGTCCAATAACTAAAATTCTTCATTCATTCAGACAACCACAACACTGACATGTGCAAAGGAGATGAGTACAGATTTCTATAGATTTTGAAAATGGATAGAAACATATGAGATACAGTACACAACTCAACAAAATACAGTATATAACATGGGTTTAGTCTTTTTTAGATATTTTAATCTGGAAAAGTTACATATTATACGTTTAGGTTAACTGTTGGATTTTACCATTCAATACACCTTTTCATAAAATTGAGCCTTTAATAGGTGAAAATCACCAGTTAACAGTAGTTCATGTTTTATCTGTGTGTTTCTGCTCTCAACTGCTGGTTCTCCATACTGAGACACTCTGTTGTTTGAGGATATAATAACCACCAGTGATGGTAGATTTTATCCCAGGTATCATTTCTCAATGATCGTCCTGCCTTTCATGGTTCAGTGATAAGGAGTTGGTGGAGATTACAGCGTGTTTATGATGTTCGTCTAACCTCTCCTTGAATGAAAAGGCAAAACAAACCATAATCTCAAAAATTAACCCTGTGTCTCCATCACATCCTCCATCAACCCTCTGTCTTTCTTTCATCTTTGATTGGGCTTCTTCATTATCAGAGCAGGCTCTTAATGACTGTTGAGCTGAACATTAACTGCCTCTATTACAGCTATCTGAACACATTTAAAACTTTACCATGAGCCCTTTGTAGTAATTTAAGCCATGTTAATAGTAATGGCTGTAGCAATGGCACTGCTGATTGATCAGTGCACCATTCTGCTCCAGGCTGGATGGATCGCTATGCAAACATTTATCATCAGTAGAGGATGAAGTTTTCTGACTCACTGAGCTGCCAGCGTGGATGTAGATTCATGTCCCAAATGAAAAGCTTATTTCTTGAGAAGAGCATCACCACATTAACTGCAGTTAAACTTTAAATAAGACCTGTGAAATCCCTGTTTACATATTACAAGTGAAATATATTTCACATATTAACATTGTTTGTTTCTCATTGCTTAAAATTTAAATAACAAAACAGAGATAGAAGAGAAACTACCTTTGCCACTGAAGAGTTAATTAGAGGAACACCTGAATCAATATTCTAGGTCTTTATAGAAGTACACTGTGTTCAGCCATTTTCCTCCTCCCGCCACATATTGAAGTGCTCTAGATCCATACAGGCACCTAATTATAAATGGCTATTTTAAGTAATTGGAGAGGGAAACAACCAAGAACATTACATTGTATAAAACAACAATTACTTCAAGACAAAGGCTAAGTGCACCTAACAATTCTCAAATGAGTTTCCAAGCAACAACACTGAATGTTTGACTTCAGCAAAGAAATTAGTCCCACTATCCTGGGCAGAAAATGAAACTCTTCCACTGCCCTGAGGTAAATGATTTAGCAGACAGGTGAGATCAGAAAGGAGAGCACTAGCCCATTTGGTGAGAGATGATTGCAAATTATTTGTCAAAAAATTGCAGAGGTGATCATTCCCTTGCTTGCTATATTTTCCAAATTAGATGTTTTTTGTAACCTGCAATTTCAGGAGTCCACTTGTTTCCATACTTTGTCCTCCCTAACCTCACCCATTTTATTTTTCTTGCACTGCTTCAGCTCTTTCATGCCTCATTTCTCTTCTCCCAATCATCTTAACCGTAATCCTTTCCTTCTCCTCTTTCTCACCTGTGTCTCTTTCCTTGCATTTCCCTTTTGCTCCCTTTATTCTCCTCTCTCTTCTCATCTGTTCTCTCCCTCCTCCCATTCCTTCTCCTCCTTCCTGTTCCCTGCTGTGCGTGGGTGATCAAAGCAGGCTCAACAGGGCAATATGTCACCTAGAAAGCTGCCTACGGGGTAGTAAAGGTCCAGACACACACACGCACACACGCACACACACTTACTTACACACATACACACATACACACAGTTGGAACCAAGTGATAATCAGTGCAGTGTGAGACAGTTTGTGTAGGAAACGAGTCCTCACACAGATATAGGTTGATGTGTGAGGATAAATATGGACAGACTACCTCACCGAGGAAATTACAATGATCTGTTTTGCTGACACTGGTGTTTGGAGGTGACACTTTCTCCTCAAATTCTCTACAATGTTTCTCTTTTTGAAAGTCTACCCAGAATTCATGAAATAATGTGAATATTATGCATTAAGGATTAATCCTCAATGCACGATAGAAAGCAGTCCTTGTGAGAGACTTGGGGTCATGTTTGCATGGATATGTCATTTTACATTAACATTAACATTTACTCATTTGGCAGACGCTTTTATCCAAAGCAACTTACAAGCGGAGGGGAACATCACTAAAGCTTCAGGAGACTACAACTAAGAACTAAACACAACATCTATTCAGTAAGTGCAGGGGGATCAGGTCAAGAAGTACACTGAAAATGCATAGTAAGTGCTAGTTAGGCATGTTAGGGTGTAAGAGGTGTTAGAAATGGAGGTGCTCTCAGAAGAAATGAGTCTTCAAAACATTCTTGAAGGGACACCTCTGCTCCGATAGCATTCGGTAGCTCGTTCCACCGGGGAACCACAAACAAGAACAGTCTGAACTGAGATTTCCTCGTGTGCAGGAATGGCAATGCCATTCCTTCCTTAGAGAAACACAGTGCTTGAGGAGGAACGTAAGGCTGGATGATAGAGTTCAAGTTGATAGCTGCAAACCCAGAAGTCACTCTGAAGACAACTAGTAGTAACTTGAATAGGATTCAGGCGGCCATGAGAAGCCAGTGGACGTCAACGAGCAGCAGAGTGATATGTGCCCTTTTGCACCAGACAGCCTGTTGCATCCTGGACCATCTGTACGGGTTTCACTGTGGGTGAAGGTAGGCCCGTCAGACGAACTGCAGTAGTGGAGGTGAGAGATGACCATGGCCTGGACCAAGAGTTGGGAAGTGTTCTGACTCAGGTAAGCCATGATCATTGTGATGTTGTATAGAGCAAAGCGACATGACCATGAGATGGATGCAACATGGTCAGAGAAGGCTAGTTGGTCTTCAAACATCAAACCAGGTTTCTTGGGTTAAGCAATTTTGTGATGGAGAGACTGATTGGATAGGATGACTAAGGGATCTTGGGTCTTAGAGTCTTAGAAGGAAACCTTTAAAATATTTCAGTGAAAAAGCAACATGATGTGACAGATATCTCAATTGTTAGCATCTGTTGCAAGATAATAGATTCCAGGGAAAGTTGGCTGACTGAGAGAGGATGCTCCAGTATCCTCTCTCGGTCCTCTCAGTTTCTCTGAGCCGATCAGTCATTTCTAAGGGTGACAGAGTTACACCATGTCTGGCAGAAATAACTAGATCACTACAAATTTAGAAACTCCCTGAGGAAACAATTAAAACCATTGAAGCTTTGTAGTGATGAACAGTAGACTGCCTGACAGTGGCATATCCCAGGAAACAAATATGTATTATGTTCTGTAAAAATGAAACAAAAACTGTTGTCACCTTGGGTCCATTTGGCTGTTGTACGTGGACACTGGGACACAACAAACAATAGCTGATGTGGAAAAAACATTAGACATGGCTTAAAACAAATTTTCAATATCTTATTCAAAGTTAGTCATTAAAATGCAAATAAGTCATAAACAAATAATAATTGCTGCATCTGGCATATTGTCCATGCCAAGTTTTTAGGCAAATAGGTAACTGAACAAAGAGCCTGCATGGTCTGCAGTAACCGGTTTGGAGCAGGTGGGGATGATTAGCTGTTTGGATTTAGTGTGAGAAACTCTCAACTTTGTTTATTTGCATCAAACAGCTAAATGTAGAAAAGTAAGTGCAGCAGACTTGCATGTCACAATGAATGGAGTCATCCGTCGGCTGCCTGCCAGCTATATTTCAAGTAGATAATTTTGAATATATGATGTGCTTGAGTCATAATGCAAATTATGGGCATTTCATTGGGAATGTGACAGACAACATGCCAGATGCCTGGCCCATACTCTGTTGACTGTTCTGTGCTGAAACAATGAAGAGTCAGATGTCAAAACTCTTTCAATACATTCCTTTATTTACATCCCTCCATCTTGCTCTTCCATCGACACAATGTGTCAGGCCACATTTCTCAGAAACAGTAAATCTGCAGAGGACAGTATGATCGCAGTCTTGACTCATGGAAACGACACACACCCGGTGAGAATCCTGCACTTCTTATTCACTGATCTGCACTGATCATCTGTCATAAACTGACATAGACAAACTGCCTTTGTCTACAGATTTTCCCACAGCTGACCCTTAAAACTGAACAGAACTAAAATGTCCTTCCTGCTAGACAAAATCTGTTTTTGGAAAATGTGGTCTGACTTTTACACACAATACTCTTTAAAATATGCTATGTGTCAAATTTCCAGATAACACATTATAATTCTTGAACGCTCTTGGAAAACATTTAACAGCACATACACCAATTTGCTCACTACTGACTGTATGTTGTTACTGTTTTGTTTTTTTGTTTTTGTTTTGTTTTTTTTCCACACCTGGAAATATTGGAATATTTTTTATGCACCTGACAATGAGTGCATCCCTTTTACCTTGGTTGCCTCTGATAAAAAGGAACACTTATTCCTGAAAAGTCCACCAAAACCTAAGGTGTTTTTCACAGTTATTGCTAGAATTATAAAGCGCTACCATAGTTCATTTGGCAGTGACACATGGAAGAAGAAACCTCACACATAGCATTTTAAAACGGGAAACAAGAACAGGCCATTTAGTTAATCCAGAGGTCGGGGTTCCCAAAACACCCTTACACAAGGCTGTAGTTAATACTGTAACATATACTGCCGTTTCATTTAAGACAACACAGCTGTTTTCATGCTAAAACGTTTTCGTCTTCACGTAAAAAATTAACCACCATTTTTAAGTACTGCTCAGAATTTACTCCACTAAAATTGTTGTGCTGGAGCCACATAACTGCCCTGGATGTGGAAGTTTTAGGAAACCCAAACCGATTACAATCCCCAATAGGAAAAGCACGAGCAAATGAAATTAACAGAAAAAATATAAAATAAAGATGAGCGCATATATGTTATGTGAACAGTATATATTTATATATGACATGGGATCAACAATGTATCTACAGTTGTTTTTCTTTTTCTTAAATGCATAGTAACTTTTTAGGATCATAAGGTGTAAATAAATAAGACGATTAATCAGCAACTCTGCTCTCCTGAGCTCAAATAAATAAAAACTTCATTCATGACTTGCACAGTGAACTGGGAGATAAAGGAAACAAGTAGAGACATCACAGGAGTACTTTTCCCACTTCAAGCAACAACACTTCATGGGACCAGTCTGTCAGAGCATCTTAGTTACTGGGATGTTTTCCCACTAGATTATCTCATGGCGGCCACTGCAGGTGTACAGACATGAAATTAATAACTGTTATGTATTTATACAGACATGAGAAGATCAAAACCTGAAACATTCAAAGATATTTTCAAGTTTTGTGTCAGAGCAGTGGAAAACTAATAAAAACTGGGTTTGTCCTGTTAGGATAAAACTAAATTTAGCACTACGAAGCTTTTGACAAATCATACTGACATCACAACATTTCCTCTCCTGTGAAGTCTGTTCCTTCTTTTACCTCTCAGACTACAAACAGGATCTCCCATAATGCTCTCTGCTACCCGGGTAAAGGGCGCTCAGAGGGGAGGGGGGTGGATGTTGACAACAATAGACAGAGATGTAGAAGAAGCATTCGAAGGGTATTGTTCTGTATTTCAGAGGGAAACGGGCTCTTTCAAATATTTATATTTGTACAAACATTTAGATCATAAACATCTCAAGCACCATAGATAATAATATTAACAAATTGTATGTGATCCTATCCATCCAAAAAAAATGGAACCAGGCAGAGATCTATGCCTCATAATTTGGTGGTCGCCCTTTTCTTTCTTTCGTTTCACTCCTTTCTATATATTTTGAGTTGTTCCTTTACACTGTCTTTAAACAGTACTTGAACTACTGAAGCAGGTCATTTGTAACAACAATTGTAGTCCCTAGGAAGTATTTCCAATTGTTAATCTAATCACTGTTCCAATAATAGAGGTATGGAAGTCTGAAAGGCAAGTGAATTTTTTTTGTCTTTTTTTGCCAGGATAATTTTTAACCCCAGACAGGCAAAAAAAAAAAAAAAGAGATCAAGCTTTTTTTCCCCAATTTTTGTAACCAGTGAAGTTTTCTTTTTCAAGCTAATTTTCCTAAGTTTGATTTCTTTAATCTGTGAAAACAAAAATAAAAAAAGAGGCTGACGTGCAACACTACACCAGTCTCATTCGGACAATCTCCATGTACTCTAGACTAGGGTTGGGTAATCTGATGATCTTACTTTGGCATATGGTCTACTTTTCAGATGAATCGTACATCATTAAAATGTGCTATATTTGGATAATTAATATTAATATTTCATTCACTGCTAACCAGACCATTGTTAAGTGTTAAACAGCTAGCCCACTAACTGCAGCTGGCTACGTTAGTCCTTGTTCTGTTCTGCAGGCTCGACGAGCTTGGCGTAGCACCCCCACCAGTTCTCTACTCCTTCCATTTTTTGTTTTTTTCACTTGTCTTTCAGGGTTTCCATATGCAGGCCTTATAAAAATTCATTTTTAAAAAATGTAAATCAATGGGCTTTTCCTGTACCTGTCCCTTACTCATAATTTACTCATAAATATCTCTTTATACCTATTTCCACTATCCTACTATCATACATAGTCTCTACATGGTCCCACTGCACTCAAATAAAAAAGGATACCTTATTATAAAACACACACGTTGACGAATCATTCAGTTTCTTTTAGAATAGAGCAGAACAACACAGATACAAATAACAGACAGTCTGTCTGTCAGTCAGTCAATGGATGTACTTAACACTGGATCAGAGGAAAAACATTTTCATTTCCACTCCTATGTGACTCAGACGTATCATTGCTTTGTGAACATGAAAAAGCCATCATGACTGTATCAGGGGGAATACTGTATATGGTACGTATGCCCCAGAGGGTCAAATTTCAGATGTGCTCTGTTTGTGAGTAAAGTCAAGGAAAGAAACAACACCACAAGAACCTAGTGTTAGTGTTTTTTGTTTTTTTCTCTGTTTAAACACACGTTACTCTGTGTCCTGGAAAAATCACACACGTTTTTAAAATACAGTTTTTGGTCCTTACAACAGTTTTGTTGTTTTAAAGAGGACTTGGTGTTGGTCTTCACGTTCTGTAGGTTTACTTTTAACCTTTTATTTAGTGAGGGATCCAAACAGTTTAAATTTAGCCTCATATGATTCAAACATACACTATTACTTTGCTCATAATATACCGAAGCACGGACCCACAGTAAATCATCACATTTAATAATGGCTATAAATTCAAAATTTTTCCAGGAACACTGATCTTTTGTGTGTGTTTTTTTTTTCTATGCTAGCACCATACTTACTGCATGTACACATAATCAGAGAGAAAGAGAGTTGGTCTTGGTATTGTTGAAATGTTCACAAGGCACTTATCTAAATCATTTTCTTTGTCCTACTGTCTTTCTTTTGGTCGGTCAACTGCACAACAATACCAGGCCATTCTGTCGTCAGCACTCTGTATTTACAGTCAATGGCTCTCAACTGCATGTACTCTAAAAAGTGCTCTTCCAAAATGATGGGAGATGGGAAATTGTTCTTTTCCTCTCCTTCACCTCTCCTTCATCCTTCTCTGCTTAAAAAATGGCAGTTTTTGTTCCTCTCTCGCCACCTTTCCTCTCCATACATTCCTAAATGTTCGACTGAGTCCAAATGTGGTCATTTGATCAAGTTTGATGTTTTTTTTTCCAGACTCATGACCATCTGTCTTGCCCGTTCGGCAGCCATATTTATCTGATTCAAAGTAGCCTGTCCATAAGATGCTGTTCAGTGACTGTTTCTGTGGTTGTTCGCAAGAATCTACAAGGTCATCTGTCTGTTAGATATCTCCGTACCTGTTATCCCTCCATCCCTCCATCCATCTGTCCTTCTGCCAACTTACATCTGGAGACATAAGGATGACTGACATGATGAATCAAGTGGACAGTCCATCCCTGTATCCCCTCCTCCATCTATCCAGTCATCCAATGAGATGTATTTATTTAGGAGATATTTTCTAAATTTGTTTGATTAATCAACATCTAATAGAGTCCAGCTGTGGGTCTTCCTCTCCGTCCTCCTGCCCTCCCTCTCTCCCTCTGTCTACCGATGTCTTGAGGACACGTCGAAGCAGGTGATCATCATGAGATGGGCTTTGCAGAAGTTGACTCTGGTCTCCAGTTTGTCTGTCACTGTCTCCAGAGCTTCCAAATACTCCAGTGAGTCCACTTCGTAGACCTGCTGTAGCTCGACTGGATATTGGACAGAGAAGCAGAGGAAAAAAAGTCACAACATGCGAAAACACTGTTGTATGTACTTTGAGTTAATTCATCAATTTCAAAAGATAGAACTAGTGATATTCTATATTTTTCTTATTATCACCAAATCCTATGTAAGAATAAAAACAAAAAGCAAAACCATCAATGAAGTAATCCAAACAACTATTATCGTCTTTCTAGTTACAACCTGATACAGCTCTAGGTGTCACAGGCATCCATTGTTGACCAAAAACCGAAACACATCATTCAGCCACATGCTGCACTGGCTGACATATTCCTTTAATATGATGAACACACACCCTATATTTTATTTATTTTGAATCATTCTCACACACACCGTGCTGCTGCCATAAATATTCAGTCAAGCACCTTGTGTCATGAGTAATGGCTAAAAAATGCAACTGTATATTTTTGGCCCATTTAGAAAGATTTAAGAAGGAACCAGTGGGCTCACAAGTGTGTGTCATGGTGTGGTGTCAAATACTGATACAGACTAATGCATTGTTGCTTTTCTTTTCATTGCATCTGTTGACAGTACAAACTAAACACTGGTTGAATTGGTATTACAGTCAGAATATAAAGAAACAGGCTCACAGCTATTGGCAAAAAATATTAGAGACAAATAGGCACGATTCCCTCTAACATGGACAATGTTTTTGTTTCTCATGTAAAATTGTTTTATACCTGTTGAGAACCACTAGTGCAGAATACGCAATGAGGCCCAACAATAACACCATGGGAGATGTTCTCTCATACACACACACACACACACACAAACACACACACCTCCTGATGTGTCAGTGTTACACTTACACTCAGTGGTCCATTTGTGTGGCTCCAGCATCAGGTATTGTTTGGTTTGTTCCAGTTCTTTCTTCAGACACTGGTACTTTGCTCTGACTTCACTGATTCGCTGCTGGCGGTGCTCCAACAGACGGAGCTTGGCACTGACATACACCACCTCCTGACACACAGACAGATATGATTTTATTCACCTTTATTTATCCAGAGGAGTGTGCTGTGAAACACATGGGCCTCTCTTTCAGCAGCAAACTGCTAAACATTCACACCTAATCAACTCAGTGTGACCGCAGCCGAGTACATTCGGACTCTGAGCAGCTTCACTGGAGCAGTTGGGGGTTAAGTGGCATCTTACGGCCGCTGCGGGGAAAATCTATATTTCATGCTTTTCTCTCCCTCCCTCTTTCACAGACCTCACAATGCTGCTTCTTCTGGGTACATAAAGGTTTAAGAGTGGAAACCCAGAAGGCTGCACTATGAATTCATTTGCAACAATTTCAGTCTGTATTCTGTGTTCTGCAAAGTCTTGGGAATTAGAGGGACACAGAGAGAAATAGGACACATTTTGATTAAAAACACTATTTACACAGAGCGTAGTGCTAATGTTGATTCACTCATTTTATGAAAATCCTTACTGTTTTTTTTTTAAAGTTGTTGGTTTTTCTCAAGTCTCCTTCCTCACTGACACATACAGTGGCTCAGATTCATGAGCTTCCTATTTCTCTTTTCTTCTCCAGCTTGCTTCTCTTGTTCCTCTCCAGCAGCAGTGTCCAACAGAACACGTACTGCTTTTTAATGTGTCCCACAGCTATTATTCATCAAATCAATTTCATTGACATCAAGTGCAATATGCCGCATGGCCGCTGGGCCTCTTTTTCTGCTCTTTTGCACTCTTTAATTCCCTCCCCTCCCTGCAACCATTCTTCCCTCTCTCACCCTACCACCACACTGTATATCCTCACACCCTGCCTCCTTCCTTTCACCCTTTCCCACTTTCTTTGTTCCCTCTCTTTCTTTCTCTTTCTATCTCTCTTTCTAAAACCTCTCATCCACACTTCTCTCTTTCTTCCTTCTTTTCTGTCGCTCTTGTCAGTATCAACATTTTTGTGCACATTTACTATAGACACTCACTTCTGTTTCTGAATTTTCATAAACTTGCATGTCGCATTCTCCCTCTCACCTTGCTCCCTCCTTTGTCTCTCCTCTTCTGCAGTCGCTCGACGTCATCTATCTCGTATACCTTGATCTCAAAGGTTTCTGTCGTTGCTGTCGCGCCCCGGAGGTTTGAGGGAGCCGGGGGCCCGAGTGGGCCATCTACCCAGCAGGCACCTGGGCTGGAGGAGGAGGAAGAAGAGGAAGTGATGGCCTGCTTGGACGAGCGGTGAGAGGGTGAGGAAGAAGAGGAAGAATCCAAGGTCAGCGCCGGGATCAGACGACGACGCTGGAGGCCTGTAAGAATGAATGAGATAAAAATACCAAAAAAAAAGAGTTACCCCCACCAACACCAAAATGTTTCTAATGGCTTTCTAATGGCTGCTGGCTGCAGCCTTATTTTGAATCGGCAGACGTGAGAGTGATAATTATCTCTATAATTAACTCTGCAAGATAGCAAAAAAGAGTTTTTCTTTAAAATATACCTTTAACATAATAAAAACATATTGGTAGGCTTAGTGGTGTTTTCTCACCATCACTTACATAGGACCATTCAGGATGAAAAAGTGACCCAAGAAAAAGCAGCTGTTTCCAGCTGTGCATGTGTCAATGTATCAATCCTCAACCATAGATTAGATACAGTACAACGTCTTTGAACTCAACAGGAACCTCCTGCTGGTTCCCGCTTTACAATTTGCTTTTCATCAGTAATCAGGGAAAACAGGAAGATAGGACATGGGCATGAAAGCAGAATATTAGTGAGCTGAGGAAAGAGATCATGGGTGGGACGAGAGAGAAAAGAGATGGATTAATCATCGCTGGAGAGGAGCAGAACGGAAGCAACAAAAGAAAAGTATTAGGTGATTGAAAAAGCAGAAAGAGAACGAGAAACAGATAACGGAGTGTGAATCAAGATAAAAAAGTTTTGTCTCTTTTTATGAAGCTCATAGATAAAAGCAGCAGGTCAGTCTCTAATCTACCCCCTATGCTCGGATGAACACACACACTCCAACATGCGCACACACGCTTTGCATAGAAATTGCCAGCCATGTCGACAGGAATGTGAGTTATTAGATTCACAGGGAACCAAAAGATAAGGTGTGATAGAGGGAGAGAGTGGTGATTTTAATAAGGTTGCAGCTGTCTTTTGGTCCCAATGCGGCACAGAAGGGTCAAGCAGAGACATTTGTATTTCATTAAGTAGTAGGAAGCAGCATATAAGGGGACACAGAAAGAATGAGGGTCTGCAGGGAGGAGAAGGTGCAAGGGGAGAGAGTCGGACGAATGAGGTAGAAAATGTGAGAGGAATAGATGAAAAAAGATGAGACCAGGTAGATGCATGGAAGAAAAAAGGAGCGAGACAGTAAATCCAGTCCAATGAAAATCAAGCTCAAAAATCTCATCTCTTCTGGAGATGTGATTAACATTTCAGTCGCACAAGCATCTTCAGTCTGTGGCACATCTGTCCTCACCTCCTCTTACTATTTACATTCTGTCTCCCTGAATTTGGGACTGGATTGTTTTCGAATCTCATGTCTATCTATCTTGGACACAGCCTTCAACACTGTCTTCACCTACATGTGCAACAAACACAGGCTGTCTTTCCTGTCTTGTTTCTTCCTTTGTGTCTTTTTGTGACAGTTTGGCAGTGACTGCTCTCTTTAAGTACAGCATCAGCTGTGGTTAAAGTAAAATGAGAGTAAATCCAGACTTTATGCTGCATGGCAGGAGGTGAGGTTACGTCTTACACGCATGGATGGAGAGGGCTTTTCTAATTTAAATCAATAATCAGAGACACACCGGGAAGAGCTGCCTCCATCCAATCTGGTTTTATGCACATATCCATCCTCATGGTTAACCAGTAGAGTCTAAACTGGAGGCCACATTAGCAGGCTCTGTGTGGTGTTCTGGTGAATATATATTCATTACAGCTCACACCAGCAGATTCCCTTTACCATTTCACAGATGGGTGGTCAGGGTCACCTTTCCTACCTGGCTCCTTCTGCAACCACAGCTTTCTTCACTTTAGCTTTACCTGCCCGTTGCTTTCTCTCTTTGCTTTACCGATGGATTTTCCTGTTAGCAGTCTCTCTTGCTCTCTTTCTATCAGTGATTAGTGGAGCAAATCAAAGCTTTGGAAGCTTTCTGATTACATTTTGTCATGGCTGAGCTTGTCACGGTCAAGTGCTGAGCATGTGTGTTAGAAGTAGCCAAAAAAGAGTGCATATTGATAACAAAAGGAACTGAATAAAACTGCTGTCTTGGTTATTGGTGTCAGTATTGTCCATTCATTCATCAGTTCATTCAAATAGTATTAATTCACAGAAGCATACATTGTTTTTTCATTTGATTTCAAATTTGACTTTATGTTCTTGTTGCAGCAGGGTATTTGCAGTTTTAAGTGCAATATAGCTCTCATTCATATAGCGTTTTCACATTTAGATTCAGATGTTCTTATGCAGCTCAAGTCATTGAGGCTAATGCCTGCAATCAGTAAAGCCAACACCTCTGTCCAATTAAGTAAAAGCATTTCAGCAATATTTAGAAAATAGGTTGTGACCTGTGTTGCTCCTGCTCTTCTTGCTGCTCTTGGAGCTCCGTCTGGAGGAGGTGGTGGCTGTGCTGTGTTCGCTGAGGGAGTCCTGAGCGGAGGATGTACTTCCTGTGTTTTCACTGCTGTCTCTCAGCATGCTCTCATAACCACTGCTGCCTCCACTGTGGTAAAACAAGGCTGTCTTCCCCATGGCCGGGGGGAGCTCGCCACTCAGTACACTGCTGTTAGAGTCAAAAATGAGATCACATTTAATGGTATGGTTCAAAAATAAAATGTTTTTTTTTTCAGAAGCATCAAAAATATTGTTTGAGAATTCAAAACTTTGCATTTCTCATTGAACTTGAGCTCGTACCTGTTGTCGCTGGCATGGCCACTGCTGCATCGGTGTGGTTTTCTGGGGGCAGTGATCTTGCTGTAGGGAGAGGGCAGCGTTTGGACCACTGCTGTTCTCTCCTCTCCCAGGCCACCTCCAACACAACCACCACCTCCTGCTCCAGCTCCCCCTCCACTGAGAAGTGAATTTAAACCATCAACTGATTATTTTCAGCAGAGTATCAAATGGTCCACAATAGAGGTGGCTGTCTCTGTCTTCTGCACCCTAACCCTATTTATTGTCATGTCAGCTATGTTGTTGATCTTAATCTTGCATAACTAAGTAATGGTGTATGAAAGCCAGAAATTGTCACCGGCACATTATAAATTACTAAAAATAAATAAAAATAAAATATAAAAATAAATTTTACCCTGGAAAATAAAGAAAGTGGCTAACCTTGCTGCTGCAACTCCTCTTTCCTCCCCAGGATCTGTGCCTCCTCCCTGGGAATGACTCCTGGAACGGGAGCCTGCAGTTCCCTGAAGGAGCTCTGAGATTCGACCGTTGACAGCCCGGAGAGGCAGCTTAGCTGCCAGGCTTCCCCCTCGACTGCGGCTCAGAGACTGGGTAGACCAGGATCCAGGGGAAGATCCCTGCTGCTGCAGTGGGCTCTGGACTGAGCTCTGGGGCTGAGGAAACAGATAAATAACTAAGGTGGATGGCAGGAGAAATAGAGGCCATGGCGGCTTGAAATGCTTGCAGTAAATGTAAATTGATAAATGTATTCTGTGGTTCTTGTGTAACAGTGAAAGCTCATTAGTGATGCTCACACACTAAGCTTAGTGATGTAGTTTACAGGTATAAAATAGGTGGCAGTGTGTTAATTCATGGTAAAGAAGCACTCTTACTTTTCCATTAGGAGGAAGGCTGGAGCTGCGGCTGGCAGTTTGGCTTAAAGACTTGGTAGAGAAGCTCAAAGTCTTGGTGCTGGAGGCAGACAGACTCCTGGCTTTGGGACTACTGGTCATCAGCAGCTTACTGACAGCCGAGATCTTTGACTGGCCACCATTTTTGGCTGGTGACTGTGGAGCGCTGCTTGGACCAGGACTGCCACTGAAACTGGGACTGGTCATATTTGCAGTAGGAGAAGATACTGATCCAGCACGGGTGAGACTGCGCCCAGTGCGAGGCATGGTGCTGTCCCCCCTAACTCCTCCTCCGCCCATTCTCAGGCTCTCACCTCTCTCCAGGGAGAAGCAGTCGTAGTGGTGGGAACCGCTGTGGGAGCTGTGTACCCGGCCCAGGGAGTTGGTTCTGTTTGCAAGCTGCTCCAACTTGGCACTGAAAAGTCTACTGCTGTCTATGCTGGAGCCTCGTTGTCTCGTGACAGCTACAGGGCCACATCCAGATACCCCTGTATCATCTGCTGAGCTACCCATCAGTGAGACTGCATGACTGGGTTGGTGGAGAGGGCTGGCTGCCCTGTTGCGCTGGTCAAGGCTGGACTTTCGTACCGGTGGCAGAGGGGGGATCCCCCCCTTCTTGTGGGAGAAAAAGCCCTGTTTTCCAGTTGATCCCCGGCGGTCAAGTGTAGCCCGAGGACTGCAGGGAGTTGAAGTGGTGACGCCAAGATTTCGGTACTCGATTCCATTATCTAAGCCATCATGTCGGTTGAGACGGTGCCAGCCACGAGGAAGGCTGGCAGTACGGTGAATATCTGGGCTGTACATACTTGTCATGCACTCTCCCTGGGCAAGAACAGTGACCATCTCACAACCATCCACCACTCTCTTAAAGGAATCTGGAGATGACACAACCTCACCACCTGAACTAGAGCTGCCATGATCCACACCTGCTAATGGAGCAAGAAAAAAAACATTTAATTTCATTTAAGAAATTTTTAATTTAGAATCCTGCAAGTCTTTTATTTTGAAAGCATTTCTTACCATCTCTGCAGAAACTCCGGTGGTCTCCGGTGCCAGCTCCAGCCAGACTCTTTAAATGGTCTGCCTCTCTTTTCTCTGGCTTTGCTTCACACACAAGCTCTCTGGACCTCCCGTCCTCCATGCCGCGCTTCAACCAGGGGTCTTCAAAGCTCATCTCACTGGAAATAGAGGCTAGAAGTGGTGCATTAAATTTGCCTGTATCTTTCATTAAGCTAGTCTTAGTAGGTGAGGAGAGCATGGCTGGTTCCTGGATGGGTTTGACAGCCACGCATGAGTGAACACTTATTGTGGTCTTGAAAGGAGAGAGGTTACCAGGTCCCGCCAGAATTTGAATGTTAGTTTTAGCCATGGAAGGAGGCAGTTTCCTCAGCCTGTCTTTGGTTGGAGTTCCTTTATCACTCCCATTCTCTTGTAGCACCACCTCTCCTTCCAGACTCCCTCTTCTGGGGCTGCCACAGCTTTCATAACTGCCCAGCCCCTCGGCTCCAAAGCTCTGGTTGGGTTCAGGATCAGCTAGGGCCTCCCCTTGCTGGCTCTGGGACTGGCTGAAGCTGTGGAGAGACTGGTCAGCTTCACTGCCCATGCTCAGATCACTCATCCAGGAGGAAATGGGTGACCCACAGTTAGACATCACTGTAGCTAAGGCTTCACCTTCCATCCGCAGCTTGGCCATTGCCACCTGCATTAGGAAGCAATACAATCAGGTAAGACGTCTTAAAACACAAAAGACAAGAATATAAAATTTAAGACTTGACTGCTTGTTTAAACCATATCACATCTCTCTTGCTTGTGCAGTCTGCTTTAGGACACACGCCCACACACCAAATGAGTTACTGTAAATGCAAAGTCAGTCACACTAACCTCTGCCATGGCAACAACCTCTGTAACTCCTGTGGTTACTGCCAGACCTGCAGGCATGTGACAATCCTCCCCAGCTCCATCCTCAGCAGTGCCAGTTATGACGCTGATGTGCTGGGAGCCTGAAGCGAGGGCGGTGACAGATCCACATTCGCTTTTGAAGCTGATGATGCTTGTCGGACGACAGGTCAGGCCCTGACTCTCCATAAGAGCTGCAGCATCAAAGTCTTCCTCACATCCAGAAGCCACAGTGTACACCAGCTCATCCTCCCCAAGTGAGAGAGGTTCAACAGATACTGCCAGTCCTGAGGCTGCAGGTGGAGGACAGAGAAAAGAGACTTCGTTCTTGATGCTGACGTGTATTTCATGTCACATATTTGTCATCAGAATTCTAAGGGTTTGACTGTGACTCATTACTTCTTTTACATCTCACCACCACCCCTTCTCTTGTGTAAAAATAGCTACGATGTACTTCAACTCACCGTCCTTCTGTGTGTCCAAGGGTATCGGTGGGACGTCATCATCACAGAGTGTCTCAGCTGAGCCCAGGCTGGCAGACAGAGACGGAGTTGGCTCTCGGACTTGTGGGCTCATGCCCACAGGAGAAGTCCTGGACAGCAGGGACTCTGTGGAGGAACGGCCACTGTCTGCAGCCAAACTGTCTGCAGAATCAGAAACACACATTTGGCGTTGTAATTAATTTTGTCTTCCAAGTGCAGAATACATGCACCCACTGGTGCACTGGTAAATTTAGGACTGGAGTCGGTCTCTGATGCCACTTTCAAAGCACTGATTTTTATGTAGATAAACTGTGTTGTGCTCAGATGAGTCAGTATGAGACTACATTATGCTATTCATTATGCCTTTAGCTAGATGACAAGACTCTGTTATCACCTTGTAGAAGTGTTGGTATAAAACAGCAATAACATTACCTGTAGAAAAATCAGTCTGTTAGATAGAATTGGTGCAGGTATAAATAATACACAACTGTCTCTAGTTTTTAACTCTAGAAGAAAAATCACACACTGAAAGATAAATACAAAATATCTTAGTGTATGGTTCTTTAAAACACAATGTAACAAACATTGTAAAAATCATGTAAATGAATTACTCATGTATTCAGTATATGGTAACATGTCATTCCAATACAGAGTGGAAGAATGAATGGGTGAACTGGTGGCTGTAATGGATTGGTACTAAAAGCACTATTTAGGCCCTTAAATCGAATGATCTATTTAACAAGGTGGGGAAACTAAAACTGAAAAAATAGCTTAAGAGAGTAGAAATACACAAAAGTTAACTTAAAAACATTTCAATTTCTGTCATCACAAATCTCAAACATGTATTTCAAGGTAGAAACACAATCCTAAAGCATAAAAATGTAGAAAGATGCATACTGTCAGAGGTCATAGCATCTGTGGCCTGGCCATCTTGAGCCAGAGTGTGTGAGGACAGAGGGGGCGTTGCCGGCATCACACCCTTTTGTGTGTACACTTTACACCGCTGCGATGGGGAGGACGGAGGCCTGAGGAGGACAAGAATCAGACATTATGGAGCCAGTCTTTGGTGCTTTGTTTATTTACCATGTCCACCTCCTTCTTTGCTGCTTATGGTTTGATTTAGGGATAACAGAAACATCATATTCCAAGGTTTTTCCAGACATCTTCCCAATGTAGTTTTCACTAAAACTGATTAAAAGAAGATGGTCACAGTCAACATTTTCCATTCATACAGCACACGTGTCGGCCACCTGTAGTCTGAGGTTTTGGTCAGGCTGGCGATGCCGAGGCGTGGTGATCCTAGTGGGCGTGTCTTTGCCTCAGCGTTATTGCCTGCGTTCAGACTCTCACGGCTGCAGAAGAGACAGACAATAAAGGAGACATCATGTCAACTCATCAAAACGTCAAATATATTCTAAAGGATAACAGCAACATTTACAAGAAAATTTGCTCTGTCTAAATAAAGTAAATAAACAATAAAGACACAGTTCTTGTTTTTTTTCTTTTGGGCATATAGGACCACCTGCGCTCACCTGTCTTGTAGATTGGAGCCCTTGACTCTATTCAGGGTAGAGGTGATGCTGCTGCTTCCTGTTACACTCCTGGTACTAGTAACTATGGAGGAACCAGAACTCTGAGCAAGGCTGTGGATCATCGTCTGTGCCAGTTCTGCCTCCTCCACCACCTCCTTGATCTCCTGCAGCTGCTGGTCATTGGTCCTCCTCCTGGAGGCTGCTGCTGCTGAAGAGAGGGAGAACTGCACTGCACCACCTACAGCACATGCAGAGCCTGGAGATGTTGGACAAAACAGTGGTTTCTGAAGTGGGACCCAAAGGTGACTTGCAGTAAACATTGAAAAAGAGTAGTGTGGTTGATTTAATGCTGAATTACAAAACTACACTGGAATCCTTTAAAGCCAGTTTTTAGTCACAAATTATTTGGGGCTCTAAGTATGTGAGACTGGAATACAATGTTGATATACAGCATATGTATAAAATTAATTAAAGCATTTACCTGTTTTGGCTTCTGTATCCAACACAGCAGCAGAGCCAGGAGCAACAGCAGCTGAGTTTAGGACAACTGAAGATGGACATGGCTCTTGTTTGGCACCTTGTTTGCTTGCTGGAACCTCTTCAAAGGGGAACTTTGCCACCTAAACAAAAAGTCATATTGATGGCTGTACAATGGAAAGGCTTCTTTCCTCATATAAGAATAAAACAGTTTAATTTGACTGTTGTCAAAGGAACACAGTGGTTATGGATGAGGAGATCATTTGAGCTGTTCACTGCATAAAATGTTGTGTAAATTAGTGTCATGTAAAGAACAGGGTCTTGTACAAACAGGTTAAAATCATTAGGTAATGTCTTTTCAAACACATTATTTTGTAAGACAAATGAAAGCATATGCTTCTTGAAATGGACAGAAAATAACCACAGCAAACACAAGCTGGAACAACAAGCAAAAGATTACCTCAGATACATGTAAAAAATGTTGAACAGAAACAGACGAAACCATTTTTACATTTCAATAAAGTGTTCAACTTGTCAAACAACCTGACAAACTTTAAATATACCATCAAATCTAGAACCCATCAGACTAACATGGCAATGTTACCTTTCTTTGTCTGATTTGCATCCAAATCTAAATTGTTTTTCTTGAATAATAATAACAACAACAAAAGAACCGAAAACTTTGATTACCTCCTCGCTGCCATCAATGCAGTCCAGTCTCTCCTGCAGCTCAGCAAAGGTGTTGCACTTCAGGCACTCAGCTCCTTCCTCTGGGACAGGGGCCAGTGGCTGCCCCAGTAATGACTGAGAGGGCTGGGGCAGGGGCTGAGAAGGGCCACTGGGCTGGTCCTCGGGCTGAGGCTGTACCTGTTGGAGCAGAAATCACACAGACGTAAGTAACAAATATCCTTCTGAACACTCCTGATTGTTTAATTGTCTGTAGTTGTAAATATATTTAAATTACCTTGTTCTGGGCTCCAGCTGCCTGACTTTGACTTTGTGTTTGATGCTGCTCTGACGTTTTTCCTCGAAGCAAAGCAGGAATAATTGGTACAAATTCTGGTGGTCCCTCATTGTCTGTCAGCTCTCTGTCTGACACCGCAGCCCCATTCGGGCCCACATAGATCACTGTGTCACATGACTGCTCGCTGCTCGAATATTCGTCAGGGTCACTGGATAGTCGCAGCAATGGAAGTTCAGAGTCAGTGTCACCCCGGTGATGGAAAGGACGCAGATGGGTCGGACGCCGCATGCGGCCCTCCTCGCAGGAGCTCTCTCCTCCAGAGGAGCTGGAGGTGTATTGCTGCAGAGAGAGAGAGTGGATGGCAGTGGAAGTGAAGACAGTGTGGGGTGGTGAGAGAGAAAATATTCCCTTTTTAGATTTGCAGAGCTTTTAATTGACAGTTCACTCTGGAGTGAGATGGGAAAGATAGAGAAGAGAGAAAAGCAGCGAAAAGGATGACATCCATGCAGAGCCTCCACCAACATGCAACCTACCCAAGTGACCCAATTTAATTATTCTAATTTCTATCCCAGACTGGCACTTTTAGATATCTCATGACTTCAGTTTTCTCTAGCTGGGGGTTTATTTTTAGAGTCCTGAAGCCCTCACTTGACCCCTTTTCTTCTGCTGAGCAATTTTGAAATAAGTGAGCATGAAAAGTGAAAGGTGAGAGAGGGTGTCGGCAGCGCTTTGGGCACATGCAGTTTTGATGGAAAAAACAGAGGTGATAAAATGCATGGTGTTTTCATATCAAGTCAGCACATAAGCGTCATCATTTATATTGAAGTAAATTCAACTTGTAACTGCTCATGCAAAACCAAGATATTGACATGAAATGGACACTGATTAAAAGCCAAACAAGTGAGTTATGTGTCCATCTGTCTGCAGTACATTACCAGTGACTGTAGCAGTGCACAGTGAAGCTGTGAACCTAAAGTTTTAGTTTTATGAGATTAAGAGAAATTATCTCCCAATTTTAATGAAGCATCAAGGTTTGATTAAAACTCACCACAGTGACTTTAGTTTTCTTCTTTTTCATGCGGAGGACACGAGAAGCAATCTGGATGGTAGAAAGGGTTTCTGAGAAATCTCTGGGTGAGGCAGAGATGTGAGCAATCATGGTGGTCCGGCAGTTCATGTTGCCTAGCGACTCCCTTAGCAACATGGTCAGCTTGCTGTCCCTGGTAACACACATACACTGAGATGTGAGCACTTAAAGACAGGTTGGAAACGCACACGTGTACTCAAACATGTGACAAAACTGATCAATTTTCTAACAGACACCCACATATGTCTGACATTTGACGAAGGATTATTAGCAGCTCGTTTTGGTCACAAGACAAGAGGGAGACTCTAGTAAAAGGTTATGTCGAACACATGAAGCTAACATATTCATATAGAGGAAGCTAAAAGATTCAAAAGGCCACATTAATGGTAACTATTGATTATGTTTATTGTTTGATGTTGCAAAAATACATGAAAGGTTGCTTTTCCAGACTAAAAGCTCACAAAGTCTCAGAAGAGGCACTCTGGATATTACACAATCTAATATTGGGAGATGATCTATCTCCCTAAGAGATTATACTAGCAGATGGGAGAGTAAAACTAGGCTGTGTGTTTAAGAAAAGACTTTCTTCTGGGTGGGCTACTGCAATCATTCATAGCCTTTTGTGTGTGTGTGTGTGTGCTGAGGCCTGCAGGCTGACAGTGAGCACAGCTCCTCTGTGGCCCAATACCTCATGCTGCTGTCCCCCTTTTCTAAAAACACAGCCTGCAGGCATGTCTCACACACATATGTGTACATTCACATGCGCACAGACACACATATACACGTACACTCTCCTATCTTGACCTCCTCTTTCTCATCGATGCTCCCTTCCTCTCTTCCCCTCTCCTCTCTCTTCCTCTTTCTCAGTTTGCCGCCTCAGGCTTCAACAAACCCTCCTCTTTCCCTCTCGATCTATCTCTATCTCAATATATCTCTCCGTCAGATTAATGTAGGTAAATTCATGACTCATGAAGTATTCATTTGCATGTTAATTCAAGTGCTGAGGATGTTGGATTAGACCTTGCACTTCAGCCTGTGCTAGATTTATTACCGTAGTTCTGCCAGGGAGGAATACTGTATGTAATATGATGCTCTCTATTAAAACTAGCCTATAATGAATGCAGCTTCCAATTCCTAGATCACCATCATTACAGGAAGCTAACATTAATGTGAAACACATTCCCTCGCAGATTTGCTCTTATGTATGACTGAACAAATAAATGAATACAATCTAAACAAGAGAACAGGGATTTCTATGCTTATATTGCTAATATCAAGGACTGCAACTGTCAGGCTGGATACTGGAGCACTGAAAAACAGACTGTTTCCCTGGAGTGTGTTGACAGAAGGACATCAATCAAAAAATGCAGGGAGTTTTATGACTGAAGGGAGACTTTGCAAGCAGAGAGGGGAGGCAAACCAGATGGGAAGTGGTCTGATTTTGGACAAGGAGCTGTACTGAGTCCCTTATGAGAAGGGTTGGCGTTAAGTGACTCTGTGATGAGTATTTAAATCTACACGAGTATGTTGTGGCTGAAACATGGGATCTGCGAGACTGTTGGCAGTTTGGGATCACACTGAGATGCTTGGATTCTTGCTAGAGCCATAGTGTTAAATTGGTGGTGACAGACAACTGTCTCTTTGGGAAGCTACAAATACACGACAGGGTCCAACAGTCGACTGATCAACTGGCATACAGTCAATGGTTACCCAGCAACAGCACTGGAGCAGGACTGGGCTGGGATGAGAGCAGGATGAGACCCTGGTCTAAAAGTAGTGAAGTGCTGGGAGAAAAACTAATTTAACTGTGTGGAAAGGAATGGGGCAGAGTTCTTGGACTGTAGCTGGATTTGAACACATTTCTGCTCAGTGATTTGTGATTCTGTGGTGACTGTTATGTTACAGACTTGCACTCAGTTCTTGGATGTACTGAAGCATCCATTATAAAACCTGTCCAAATCCCCTCACAGTCTGACAACAGTCTGAGTCACCAGTGCCAAACCAGACTCAGCATAGCTTAGCTTACAGCTTCAGTATTGGGTTGCAGGTTGTTTTGCAATGTAAATGCAAAAGCTGCTGATTAAATCAACCCAGCGAGGAGTACAGAGCCACACAGCCTTAAGGAAAGTGGCAGAGCAAAGAGGAAGGAGGAACGAAAAGAGGACTTAAATGACGGGAGAGGTAGAAAGAGGAACTTTACAGTTTGGTCTGTATGCTGTCCATACTGTATTCTGCCTGGGAATACTAAACAGCAATTATGAATAGTTTTTCCATTATATGTACTTTTATTTTCTACCAGCTTTACTGTTTACCTTTGTTTTCCGCCTGTCAGTTTTATCTCTCCATCTCTCCCCTCTCTCTCTCTCCTTTGCTCTTGTTGGCAGTCAGTTAACCGGCAAAATGAAAGGGATGAATATGTAACAGCAGCTGTTGTTGTTTATAGCAGTAAGTCCCCAAAACCTGCAGCAACTTAAGAGATCTGACGGCTGCTTTCTTTTCCTCCTATCCTCCAGCTCCAAAACATCCTGCCATCCTCCTATACTTACCCTCATCTGCACTCTTCTTTCGCCAAATTGGACCTCCATATTCCCTTCCTCAATTTCTGCTACAATTTCTTTTTCTTACTTTGTTCCACGCATCTTTGCATATTCTCCTCTCCTCTCCTCTCCTCTCCTCTCCTCTCCTCTCCTGTCCTCTCCTCTCCTCTCTCACACACATATACACCTGCACACACCACCTACTTGTATGGGATGTGTTTGCTCCCGTTGACCAGGGCCAGGATCACGTTGCCAAGGGCGGATAAAGAAAGGCACAGAGGGGCTGAGCTGGGTGAAGATGTCTCCCTGTTCTTCCCGCCTCCTCCTCCCCCAAGTGCTTTGACATCACAGCTGCCCAGGTCCAGCAAGTGGAGGCGACTGCGACCTCCTGACACTAGCAGTGTGGAAAAATGGGACAAGGAGAATGGAGGGGGAAAGACAGAGGATGGCAATGGGATAAGTTTAAGGGACGTATTTATGTTTCAGACTTGAATCTCTGTAGTGATCTTTCTGAAAGTTTATTTTAAAAGTTTTGCTCAAGACTGATTGACTTGTGAGGTAAGAAGCACCCATTATTCTGAATGATTAGAGGATAGTGACAATACTCCTGCAGATTTCTCCATAGATTTCCCCACAATTGTTATTTCAAGCATCAATACTTGGATTTAAAATATGCATAAGCAAGTATGCATTAACCTCTCAGTATACTGTATATATAGTAAATTAGCAAGTCAAATAACTATTGTGGGGAAATCCATCAATTAACACACAATGAGTTAATCCAAATATTGAACATAGTCCTCAAATAACCTGAATGAATCATCAGATTGTGTGCCAACATTAGCAAAGGTTACAGCTGAAGTTGTTTTTATGAATTTTGTAGCAACATACTGGGAATCCTGGTTTTCTAAAGGTTAAGACTGTCAAAAAATGTAATCACAGTGTGTGAGCAGCCATAGCTGTAAAAACAGTGTCTGTTCCCACATTACTTTGTTTATATCATCCTGAAACATCCACACTGCCTGTGTCTGATATCTCTGCCTCTCTCTTTCTCTCATGCTCACAAGTACACACTCTCTCTCTCTCTCTCTCTCTCACACACACACACACACACACACACACACACACACACACACACACACACACACAAGCATATACACACTGAAACTAATTATTATCAATGATATTTTGGGCTGACATCTGTCAAAGTCTCTCTTTGTCAAAAAAAACCGTCACACAAAGAAGTCCACACTACCCCAGCATTATCACCTGATATGACTGTGAATTAATCTAAACACAGAATCCATATAGGGATCATACAGTCTGTCATAAGTATGTCAAGAATTCTGATGCTTAAGCCCCCTGTTAATCCATAGTGACTATAGGTAAATAGATTGTTCATTATTGTTTACACCCACTCTTGGCTTTGTCCCACATGTGGTGAAGCAATATATTAATAGCAGCAGCATGTTTGTGTCTGCCTTTATCCTGCTACGATTATCAGAGGGACTCACAACAGCCAGTGTGCAATATGATAACAACGGTTCTAATAGTCGGCAGCAGTAGAAGCACATTAGCTGTAATTGTTGTTGTTGTTAAGTATTATTGTCGGTAATTATATTAGAAAAAGTGGCATCAATAATAACAGTAATGACAGTAATAACAGTGTTGAAACAAACAGCACTTACTCCCTCCTTTTCCTGTCTTTTCCATACGATACTGGTATATGTGTAATGTAAAGAGCATGTGTGAGTTCCTGTGTTCTTCTTCGGTGGTGTTGGGGCGTTGACTGCTGTGGCGAGCTGCTATGGCTGCATCCAGAAACCAGGCTGCCTTCTCTGGGGTTGGAGCACGGAGTTCAGACTGGTTCTGAAGCTGGAAAATTTGGGGGAAGAAAAAAATGGTGTGATTATTGTGCTTTTATAGTCATGGTAAGAAAGTAGCAACGAGTGGCCAGAGGACAGAGAGCCAGACAGGAGGGAAAGTACCACTTCATCTAATCTGGGCCAGTCTCGGTTTACCTACCAAGAAGTTTCCAAACACTGATAATACTGTGTTAATATTGTGCACTAGGACTGATTGGCATATTCTAATAAAGCATTTCTAATTTGTCTGCAGGTATGGGAGCAAGAAACAGAGGGAAGGGAAGCAAAGATGAGTGAGGGGAGAGAGAGAGAGAGAGAGAGAGGGTGTATGTGTGTGAGGTTGGGGAGGGGGTTGCTGCAGGATATCATTACTGATGAGATTATGTCAGATTAGTTAAGGATTACACAGATGTGCTTGTATCAGACCCTGTAATCCTATAAACATATAACTGCAGCCCCAAACACACACACACACACACACACACACACACACACACACACATTAGCTCACCCTCTGTCAGATTTTTGGCGCTCTTCTACATGACTGCTGAGAAGTTACTACCTTAAAATGAACGATGGTGATGATGGTAATAAATTATGATGGTGATTAGATTTAAGGTTGTATCTTTTGTTGTCATTAAAGTGGATTAATAAGCGATCAGTAAATTCTAATAAACTCAGAAATGACACTGTATTTTTGAGAGTTCAAGTTATTCTTCCATTTCTGTTCACATCTTCAAGGTTTTGGCATTTGACACTGATTTTCTTTGATTCTCAGCCAGTCAGAAGTTTTAATAAATGCCTGATGCATTTTTGGCAACGCAGACTCCAACAGAATACTAAACCTCTTATACTGCATCCGCTGCTCCAAGGTGTGTGTTTGTGTGCGCATGCATGTGTGTGTGTGTGTGTGTGTGTGTGTATGGGTGCACATCCCACAGTATCTAAGACAAGAGAGAAGTGCCTGCAGCTAAGATGACAAAGGTAAAGCATATTGATACAAAGCCTGAGGCTGTTCATAAACAATATGTGTAAATATGTGCAAGTGTGTGCACGTGCGCGCGTGTGTGTACCTGCATGCCACAGATGGGGTCCTCACACAGATACACTCCAGGTGACTGTCCATCCTGTAAGCTGCCTGTAGCCACTTCAGACAGCAAGTCCTTAAGGTTCTCCTCTTTTCCCCAAACCTACACACACACACACACACACACACACACACACACACAGTGACAAAAGTCAACAGATGAAAATATTACGATTATAGAAACCGATGTCATGAAAACACTACACTATAGCTAGTGCCACTATTACTTAGAAAGAGACCGTCAGTAGTCTCTTGTCATTTGTATCAGTAATGGCACCTGTTTAACTCCGCCGGCAACATGTCAAATGTAAGTCTCATCGACAGCACTGACCTCAACTGCGGAGACACGAACAGAGAAGCGTGCTCCTGTTTTCTCCTTTCTCTCATTGATGAGTTTAAACAACCAGGAGATGGCACAGGGGATTATACCCAGAGTCTGAAGAGAGTCATCACGGCCAATCATCGTGTAAGATTTACCTGGAAGAGACAGACAGGAAGACAAAACAGGGGAAGGGTGAACAGAAAAAAATGGAGATACATCAAAAAGACATGAAAAAAGTACTTTGTATGAATGTATGTGTTTGAACATGCATGTGCACACGGAGCATCCAGATCTGTCCCTTTGCGTCATGAGATGATGACTACCCCCGCTTCACACACAAACACACACACACACATACACCTGCTCGAGTTGGAGATCAAACACACACCAACACAAAGCCACATGTCCCACAATCACGCTGACACAACCGCTTATGCAAAGACCGAGGACATCAAAAGCCTGACTCCTGTGATGCAGGGCTGAGAGATGTGTGTGATTTGTTCTGAGATAGGGATGGAGGGGAAGTTGTCAGCTACACTGTAATTTTACATTGTTCTCCCTCAACGTTTCCTGGAGCGATTAGTCTTACTGTCAAAACAAAGATGCATTTCAACAATTGTCACAAAAAACATTTTAAAAACTCGAGGTGAAATAGTAAACACACTCAGCCAAAAGGGTTGAAGTTGGTGAGTAATGGTTTAGGGCCTGTACCGTTATAGTAGTGTTTATATCGTGTATGTAAACATGTATATGAACACGCCCAGAATGTCTTACGCAGAGCCTTAAAATGCTGTAAAAGAAATGTTGTGAAATGTGGCGATCAGCTACATGGAAAGAACTTGTTCAAAAGCAACACTGGGTCATTTACATTCATTTATCTGCTTTACCAGTTGATTTCTTTTCATTTAACAAATCAGACTGACTACCTCAATCATAATGGCTCGATGTAGTCTTACTACCACAACTGCAGAGCTCCTCAAACCCTCCTTTCTCTTTTTTCCCCTTCCAGGCCTGTGTGCATGCGAGAGAGTCTTAAATTACACATCTTTTTGAGGATATGTGTGGCTGTTTCTTTCTGTTCTGACTACCACAGGCTGTCAAGACATAGTCAGCTAGCTGACTGCTCCACTGACTAACACCGCACTGCAACACAGTGATGCTACACTATAGGCTAAAAGAGTATATGTGTTTGTGTGTGTGTGTGTGTGTCCATGTCTGTGTAGTTGATGTATATTCCCAATAATTGGTCTCATCAAGCGGAGCTGCCGATGCTGTCAGAGACAAAGTGATCTGAGTGGGAAAGTGTGAGAGAACAAGGCAGCACTGTATCATGAGTTCAAAGACACATGAGCTTACACAGACCCACACACCCTCATCATTACTAAAAGATGATCCATTCAAGGCCAATTATCTAATAACCAATAATAAAATCTATCAGATGTGCTTTAAAGCCAGATTCAATTTGATTCCTGAAGTTCATCCATTTATTTTCTGTATCATTTGGACTTTTTTCTATTCAATGAAAAACTTGTTACTCTTTGTGAAAGTGTGCATGTGTGTACATGAGTAGACTTATCTGTGTCTGAGTCCCACATACAGTACGTGTCTACAGCCAAGGGCCACAGAGCTGAAGATAAACGCTCATGTGTTACTTTCTCCATTTTAATTAGAAAAAAGGTAATGTCGCTATAATGCAGCCTCATTAAGATCCATGGCCTTAGGTGAGCTATATCACAAAGAATTATCTCATCTGCTGCTACAGCAGCAGACATTTAAACTAAATCAGGCAAGGTCAGGGCCTCTCCATAGCATTAATATTACAGTAAAATTGATTGAAAGAGCAAACTGTCTTTGATGGATTTCCCAATTATATAAAAGCACTTGCAGTATCAGAGCCAGAAGACTCAGTTGTAACATCCAACACAATTAAGACAGACAACACAGACAACAATCAGAGGTCTGGTCTGGAGGCGTGTTAGGCATATTGGTTCCAGCCATAGTCATATTATACAGTATGAATCATCATCATGAATCATAACAGAATAGGCCTATTTAATGTGTCAATATTTGACAGTTGACAGAATGAAAACATGTAATCATGGTGAGGTGCAAAACATTGATCTCGACATGCTGTCTGGTGTGTATGCCATGTTGGGTTTGTGTATTGGGAGAGCTGTGGTGATTATATGTGCATCTGTTGGTTTGATCTGTCCTACCTATGAAAATAAGACCAAAGTTGTAATGAACCTAGATCTAGATGTTTTTCAGGCCCTGACACATATGCAAACTGGAATACTAAAGAGTGGCCAGAGAGCAGAACCTGCCCACTTCTGATGGGAGAGGCGGCTGTTTTTCAGCAATTACCCTAATTAGAGTTCAATGTCATAAGCACTGGAAATGACAGCAAAACTTAGAGTTTACATTTACTACAGATCTGGCGAGGGACAAATTCCCTGCAGCACAACACGGAAACACAGTGGTTTGCATGTTGGTTTATATATAAAACGTCATCAACGTTTGATCCAGTAAATGGCTCAACCATTAACACTGAAGTGTTCCCTGCTGAACCGCAGCATTTTAAGTCTCTGCCAGCAGTTCAAGGAGACTTACAAACTCCAACTGGATGTATGAAGATCACAAGCCAAGAAGGATAATGCTGCATGTACAGGGATAAACACAACAGGGGTTGACCTGGAGCTGAAGAACATCTCAGTGTGTGTGTGTGTGTGTGTGTGTGTGTGTGTGTGTGGTGGGTCCGTGTGCCACTGCAAGTGTATGGGTTCAGACATGTTGCAGTGTGCAGTGAGAGGTCCTGACCCTTTTTAAGACAGCTCCTCTAAAAACCCAGCTTCAGAGGGATTAGAGAGAGAGAAAGGAAGACAGAAACACAGACAGAGCAGGCTGAGAATGCTTTCAGCTTCAGTAGACACTAATCCTCTTCTTTCTCTCTCTGGTAGATGAGGGCCAGTGGACAGACAGCCAAGTGAAAGACTGATGCACTGACGGTCAGACACACACACACACACACACTAAAGATGATTCACAAGCTGCACACGCTCTGATTTTCTAGCCCTGTGTGTGTGTGTGTGTGTGTGTGTTACCCAGCTTGGAGTGTCCAAAGCAGAAGACACAGCCATCTGCTCCATTCACCACCGACTGAATCACCTCGGCAACCGTTCCCGCACACACCTCCGCCTAGCAACAGGCAGAGAGAGAGAGAGAAAGAAATGAAGGGAGCTGTAGGAAGACAGTAAAGAAAACATATAGCTACACAGGTATCATTTGGTGCTGTGTTTTTTCCTTTTTGTATAAACCAAATCAACCCTTTCTAAATCTTAGAGCAGTAGTAAGACACTTGACATCAAATCTAACTTAACTGTCTTAATGGTGAGCCACGAAAGGTTTTTCCATTTGAGTCACAAACAAATCAGTACATGAAAAAGCAGACTGGGGGGAGCTGCATTCTCACATCTCTTTCATTCAACTGGTGCAACTTGGGGGCTTAAAAGCCCTATTCCAAGACAGGAATAGTTCCCCTTAAAGGTAGCCTTGTAGTCACACCATATTAATTAAAATATGTCTATTTTTATTGTGTTTCTATTGGCCAGCTTCAAATTCAGCATGTGGACATGAGAGTGGTATCCGTCTTCTCATCCAGCTCTTGGCAAGAAATATAAGCGTATTTCCCAAAAGTCAATTCCCTTAATATTGGATTTTATTTAGATGTAAGTGTCAGAAATGGAGGCTTTGCAGCCAGTTTGTCATCAGTTTATTGACACTTTTCTCAGCCAAGTGAGAAATATTGTAGCTGTCAGAAAATGTCCAGCTTTTTGTGTGTATAGCTTTAATTTATTTAGGAAAACCTTGTTATTCAGTGTAATGTCACAATGGGTTTTATATCAAAATCACATCCAAGTCCTTCATTTTCTAAAATCATGATCTTTTCACTTACCTGTGATGCATCAGGAGGGAATGCAGCATCAAATGTGAACATCTTTGGGGGGACCTGATTGACTCCCGCCCTTTTCTGGGAAGCAGGGTTTGGTGTCTGATTGGCTGAAGGGTCCATGATAGTGATCTGTTTCTTCCTGGGATCCACTTTAAGGAAGGAGCTGGACTCCGCTGCATCCGACTGAGACACTGGGCACACACGCACCATCACTTTCACCTGATGGTAAGACAAAGGAAACAGATTATTTCTGATCTGTTACTATAGAAACCAGTGACATAAGACTGTAATCAACAGGCACAGGACACACGCATACATTCATAAATGCAAATATCACCCCAGCTAAATGTCATACCACAGCTACCAAGATTGATGCTATTTTTAAAAAACTGACTTTGATTTGAGCTCATGCTAATTACCCATCACTTCCTCAATTTGCAATTAAAGTTGTTTTTTTTTTTTCTGAGAAAATCTTCCCAACTTGAAACTATGAACGGATTTGATATTTCTGAGGGAATTTTGCTAGAAGGCATTTGAACTTCTTATCTGCACCTTAGCTGTGAAATGACTCTCAAAGAACCACAACATTCAACTTTTTACTTCTTACACGAGTATACACACTCTCCCTCTCTCATCACCTTATTTACCCTAAGTGCGTCTTCCTCCCTCCTCCCCTCTCCTCTTTTGCCTGTCACTCTTTCGTTATCTCTTTCTCCCTCTCTCCTAAATCCCTTCCTTTTTCTCTCTTCCCCTACCCTCTCTAACTTCAGCTCACTGCCACACATCAAAAGCCTGAAGTGCAGGGATCCTGTTTTAGCTTTCTCTCCACCTCTTGCTACTCCTTTCCTCCCACCCCTGTCACGAAGTGTTAGCAGCCACAAATTACTGCCTGACAGCTGCTGTTGTTTTCTTTGATATCGGAGGAAGCAAAACGCTGCGTCATCAAATCAGAGCATACTCCAGAACATTTTAACACATAAACAACCTTTTCTCTGTTAGTTAAAGATGTTTTAAAGTTTGAAAGACTTTCTAGCTGTTTGTTATTGTTCTCTTTCTCCTGCATTAGCTCATCTGGGTGAATTAGTCTTTGTCTCTCTTGCTTGTTTGATCACCGCCTATATCACTGACTCAGTCCATCTTTGTTTCCACGTTTGGCCCTAAATCTTCCATCCTACCCTCTACAGCATTATTCAAAAGATTTATGCCAGATTTTACCCACTGACAATTGGGGGAAAGGCTTGGGTGAAGCAGATGATCAGCAGGTACTGTGAGTGCTTTATGATTCAGTCTTGACCACAGCTTCTGTGTCAGGGACTGATCCAAGCCACCCAATCATCAAATAAATCTGATATTTAAACTGGGACATTGGATATATTCTAAAGTGTGTGGGGACAGGCATAAAGTATCTGAGTTTATTTACCTTTAAAAGTTACTCTAAAGACAGATTTCTTGTTTTAATTCATCCTTAATTCCCATTTAATCCTTTGCATGTCTGCTTTCTAATAGTGATTCAAATACTGCAGTCGCCAGGTGACGTCTCTGTGTTGTCTTGACGTATGTGAGAATTATGTCTCAGTCTGGGCAGATGCTTTTTATTCCATTATTGATCCAATTCCAATTGAGGCTTTTGGTTCCAGCAGGACTATTTAGTCAAACAGGCCTTTCATTTGCTAGTATAGCTACTATCTTATTTTTCTGATAAAATCACCTCAACTTAGAAAACCGTTGTTTCCAATGTGCCCTTCACTGCATGTTTTTGCACCAAGCCAAATCTTAAACAAACATTACAATATCAGGTTTCATGACTGTGTTCTTTCAAAAGTAGAAATCTAACACTATTACCAGGGAAATGTACATCAGAGTCGCAACTCTGCAAGCACACGTGGATATGCAAAGTAAAAATGTAAAATCAAGGATGCAACAAGCTCAGCTTTTGCTCTCCAAAATGAATGATGGCCAGACTGTAAAATCCATCTCAGTGGAAGTTCACGGTAAATTGGCTCCAGCTTTGAATACTAACAGCGCACAACACATAGATTTTTTTGGACAGGACAGTTTAAGGCATGACAGATGCAAAGAGCTGAATGTCTAACAAACAGCAAAGCAGCTGACAGTATACATATACAGACTGACAGGCAAAGCACATGCATTTGCTCATCCTTACACTCTTGACGTTATGAGTCAACACAAACTGCACACGTGCACCATTAGTTTTGGCCTCTGTAAGACTCAGTCAAATTGGACGGAAATTGCTTGTTCAGTCTGGTCTTCAGCTCTCAAAGAGACACACTCGTGTGTGTTTCCCCAGTTCATACTGGGATGGGCACTACACCTCTGGACCTTGAAAAGTTGAAGTGTGGTATATAAAACCAAAAGATGGATGGATATGGATAATAGAGTGAGATTACTTGAGTATTTCTGTGAAAAAAATCTTTCAAGAGATCAGGAATCAGCAGGACAATCTCAGTTATACCATATCCTTACGCTACTAACTGTGTGCTAACTTACCTTATTTAACAGGGCACATACAGAGTTACACTAAAAAAAGATGTGTGAAATCTATTTTTATGAGCATCATACCATGTGTCATCTAAACAAGGTAGGAATTTATGTCGTCAGGGCACAGAGGTGCAGGTTAGATGAAAAGACTGCTGTGTTTATGTGGCTCCTCAGAGGGAAGCAGAGAGGAGGAGAGATCTTTCGTCTGTTTCCTCTTGTTTGCACAGATGAATCATCGTCTGAAGTGTGATACACTGCACTTCCAGTTAAACACCACCATGGGATTATGAATCGCGCACTGATCCCAAAACACGCCAAACCCCACTGCACCTTGAGATAGAGCATTCAAAGATAAGAGAAAGACTCTTAATGATGTGATTTATTCACTTTCAGATCCATTAGCTGTGAGCAGCAAAGTGGTCAGAAGTAAGAATAAAGTCAGAAACAAGGAAGATGATAATGTGAAATCTAAAAACTATATAACACATATAAGTCTTTGGATCATATAGTGTCTGTCATGTTTGAGCTTGATGCTATTCTCAAGTAAATTGGATTATTAATTAATTATCCTCCATTGCATTACTGTGCAGCCAGACAATATCAATATCATATGTACATACAGTATATAAAGCAATTTTCTGGAAAAGAAATCAGTGTCCTTTTTGGTACAAATTACTGTATTTGTTGTTAATTATTTTATTGCCCTGGGGCAATAAAGAGCCAAAGGCAACCAGAGCAAGGTCATGTCATACTAAACAAACTCACCTCGAATGATATGTGTTAGAAAATAAAAGCATAATAGCCTGCTTTTAACCAAAACACTACCGACTAAAGAGCACAAAAGCAAATAACACTCTAAGAGCTCTTACTGTGTTGCTGTTTATATGCGCATTTTTCAATGTCTCTGTCACACACACACACACACACACACAATATAGCACATTAACAGGGTTGCCTTTGGTTGCATCATTAAATGACCACAGGCCATCTAAGAGAGTTAGTTCAATAAATTGTGCGAGTGAGCGAGTGTGTATGAGAGTGTTTGTGTTAAAGTCTTTGATGAAGGTAATTGTATGTGTGTAAATATAAAAGTATGTCTCTCGATGAGGGTTTGAGATAAACCGAGATTCCACCTGAATTCACAATATGTAACCTTGGTGACCCAGGTGATATAAGATACTGAGGCTTACTGTCAGGTCAACAGTTTGTGTTAAAAAAAAATCCCCTAGCACTGTACACACACACACACACACACACACACACACACAGGATTCAGTGCTACACCCTCTCCTGACCCCAATAAAAGAGCCCATCACATCAGTAAGAGCCTGGGGGAAGGATTTTACCGTTGCACGCTTTACAAGGCGTAACTCATAAAGTCCTCCCCCCCTGAGAGCCCATTTCCTCCTCATGTCTAAGAGTGTGAAAGGTAAGAAGGTTGTCAGTGTTTGTGTGTGATTGTGTGTGTGTGTGTGAGTGACTGATGTATAAATGGGGCTATAATGTTATTCCTTTTTCAAAATATTGAAGGCGTATGTGAAAAGGCAAGACTCATACATGGAGCCATTAAACTCCATTCCCCCTTTCCCCCCTCTATCAAAGCTCTGTGGTGATGACCACCAAACTATATCAGGGAAACTGATACATCAGCAAAATGATACCAGCTTTAAGAAATGTCACTGTTGTTCTGACAGAGGGAAAATTCAATATATACAGCAGATTCTACAGTGCATTTATCCTACAAATGATTAGTAGATCTGGGCTTTTGTCACTCTTGGTTTCCATAAACAAATAAAAACTTAATGTTTTAGTTCTGAACACAAAATCAACCCTCAAACAACGCTCAGATTTGAGCATTTTTCAGATCTGATTCAAGCTGAATTGTGTCTGAACTGTGTCTGAATTGTGTCTGTATATGTTACAAAACCCACAAAACTCTCAGAGAATCCTTAACCTAGTTCCACTGGTGCATCAATACATGAGGCAAAGTGCCAGGGCTAATATGACATGAAGAACACAAAGGTAATGAACTCTTCATTCTGTTTAATGAATAAGAAGGTGGAGAAAGAAATAGTTAGTGATGTTTGTTTCTGAAATGAGAAACAAAGGGGTATAATGAGAGAGAGAAATAGGTCACTGATAACTCTGGATAATAACACAACACTCTCACAATGCTCTCACTGTGATTTCGCTCTCCGTCCATTTCTCTCTTGAGCCCTTCATATCCCTTCACCTCTTCTTCCTCTATTCCTTTCCCTTCTTCAATTGTTCTCTCCATCCTTCTCTCTCTGCCTCCCACTTTCACAACACACATAGATTGCTCCCTTCTTCCTTCGCTCTTTCTGTTTGAGGAAGAATTGTTCGATATCACTGTCCACCCACACCATTCTCTCCCTTCTCTCTTTGTCTCGTCAACATCCTCTCCCTGTCTAACTTTCTCCCCTATCCTCAGAACAAAGGACAAGACAAATCACAGCCTCTTCCTTTTATTTCCATTCTACACTTTCCTCCTTTCCCTCACACTTCCTGCTGCGGTGAATACAGATGCAAGGTGGAGAGAAGCTGAAGAGAGGAGACAGGAGAAAGGGAGAGATGCCTGAGAAGTGAGTTTGTTTGACTTTCGCTGTCTTTGTGCGAATATTTCATTTCTTGTTGCTTTGGAGAACAACTGATATCTATGTTCTGCTATAATGTGAGTCTAACTGGCTGTGACTGACCTATAGGTCTGCTGAACAGCTTGGGGGTTCATTCCCATGCCGAAGGGTACATGCTTTGACAGATGTTGAGGCAAAGAGTCATGTTTTTTTTTTTTCTGAGAAATTGTCCTGACCCTTCGCACACCCTCCACTTTATATCCCACACTCGGTCACAATGAAGTCTTTTAGCCAATTAAAGTAAAGGAATTCAGCTAAACAGCAACAAACAACCCTGAGCTGGGAGAAGATTGTTCGATAGTCCCTCACAGCAGTGCTTCACTACTATTGGCTGGTAAATCAATAGGAGACTTAGACTGAGCTCTAATTGGTTCCCAAAGACTGCAGAAACACATATCCATGAAAACACATGTCCAGAGAGATAGAGAGAGAGATACAAATACCATAAGGGAATAGCAAGTTCTGGTTTTGGATCAATTCTAATTTATTCATGCCAGCCCAGCTCACAATATCGTAAGCTCCATGTTGGGGCAGACTGCAACTGTTTGGTTTGAATGTTTGTGTAAATCAACAAAGATATTACTTAAAAGAACCCTCCTGTACTGGGAACGGTAAAATAACTAAGCATTGTAATTTTGGGTAACCTATCAACATAGTCAAAGTTAACTATCCACACACTAACAAAATGAAATGTTAAGCAAGATGTCTTTTGCATATTTGGTCTCAAATGAATATCAAAGTCCTAACTCAAGTATTTGACATTAAAGGATAAGGCTGCTGATATTCTGATATTTGTCGACAATAAGTAAATACCAAAGGTAACATCAAGCCCAGACCAGACACTGCTGTCCATCTCAATATAAACGTGTGCGTGTGTGTGTCAGTCACATGCTCCAGCAATGCCAGGACTGACAGCATTAATATTTCAGCCACAAGGTGAAACAAAGTGCCTACTGGATTCCCATAACAGACTCGCTCACTCATTTAGATACAAGACATACAGACACCCAGATAGGCATGAAGACACAAATGCCCGTGGAAAATGCACTTGCACATGCTCACTCATGACACAGACGCACACAGCTTGTGGCCTGAGAGGGATCGTAGCTGCTATTAAAAATTGATTAGCTGTCATAGTGTCATTTTCCCCCAAGGTCAAGTCGCAATCTGTGTGTGTGTGTGTGTGTGTGTGTGTGTGTGTGTGTGTGTGTGTGTGTGTGTGCAAAATGCTGGCTGCAGAGATGAAAGAGGTTGGCAAAAAACTCCCACAGTCTTTCATTGTCATACAGATATGGAGAAGAGCAGAGAGGGTAGGGATAAAGGGATGGTAGGGCAAGAGATAAGACTTATCCATGCAGTAGATAAGAGATCAGGTGAAGAGTATTGGATTATGAGAAGAGAAGAGAAGAGAAGAGAAGAGAAGAGAAGAGAAGAGAAGAGAAGAGAAGAGAAGAGAAGAGAAGAGAAGCTCCCCATATTGGCTTTTAGCTTTTAATATTTGTTGTGCAAACGATATCTTTGTTTGCCGTGGCAGCACATGTAGACGCAGTGGTCTTTCATGGACCAAGTATTTCAGTTCTTTTGTCATTTTACATGACTTCAACTGTATAAAGGCTCTTTAATGCAGTGAAACTCAAATACAGGTGCCAGGATCTTTTGGAGATTGACAGAGTGAGCACATCTTTGTTTTTCAGACATGGCTACACAGCAACATGAAACAGGAAATTCGCTGTCTAGTGGGACTTGTGGAGGTGGACTGTATGTCCACAAAGAAAGGTGCAAAAATGCTGCCGTTGTGCCCTGGCAACATTCTCCGCTGATGGAGTTTATGATCATGAAGTGCTGGCCATAGAATTCACTGTGGTCATTTTTGTGGCGGTTTACCTGTGAGAGCTGTGCAACTGCATTAGCAATCAACAGACAGCGTGCCCCAGCTGATTTTCCATCATCGCTGGTGACTTCAATTAATGTCTGTAGCTTATCAATTTTCATGACAATCCATCCAATAATTGCTGAGATATTGCATTTGAGATTGAGATTCATTTGTGAAAAAGGCAATAGGCAGACTGCCACTTCCTCTCTTAGAGCTATGCTACTGGTGCTGCTAAAAAAAATAGGCAAAGCTGCAAAATCATAAATATTACTGAGAATCAATTTTGAAAGGAACATTATCATTCATATATTTTCATTGCATGGTGTTTGACCAGGAAGAAAGAACTATAATTCCATAATTTGTCAGTCTAACAACGATCAGTCTATTTCAACCACTGCTGAATGATACTCACTAATACTGTATCTGTGTGTGAACCTTCATGAAGCCCATCACTGATAAAACCCATTTTAGGCAGGCATTTAAAAAAGAAGATATCATTCTTAATTACAGATGATCGGTTTTATTCAATCACTGAAATCCTGCAAGTATTTGTCATATCTTCAGTTTTGAGCTGATAGCTTCAAAAATGTCCTTTTTTTTCTATATTTCTGTGTAACTCTACAGTTGGTTATCTAAGTGATAATACATACAGCTTAATTTACTCGACTGATACACATCTCCCCCTGCAGTCAGTGGTCTGAATGGAAGACTCCCAGCTGGCTGATTTGATTAAAGTGAGACGGAGCTTACCAGCAACATGTAGAGAGACACCGTGTACAGAAATAACAGAGGGGAGTTTGAGATACAGATGCCTTTCAAACAGATCCAGTGAGGGATTATATTTAATTTGACATCCCTAAAGGGACAAGGCTCTCTCTCTCTCTCTCTCTCTCTGTAACACACACACACACACACACACACACACACACACACACACACACACAGAGCAGTAGTACATCTGACCTGTGCAGGTTGATTTCCCCTGGCTTTAAATGTGATGTCTCAATCTGTTTTCTGCCATATTAACATCAGGGAGAACACAAACCCCCCCATCACACTCGCAGACAAGCCTGTGTATTCTGCAGGATGTATCATACACACTTCCACCAGGGGCTTTGCTGCTTCCTTGACATCTTTCATTGTACACTATAATCCTATGAATTTGTGAGCATGCAAGCCGGTGTGTGAGTGTGAACGTGTGCAAATGCCATTTCAGTAGGGAGCCGACCCCCACTGCAGGTGACATTTTTACTGGAGAAATGTCACCAGAGCCATTTTCATCCCATATGTTTGTGTGAGTGTGTGCGTGTGAGTGTGTTTGATTAGGTTTTGGCAAGCTTCAATTGATTTCACAGGAGCGGCTTGTTATGGTCCAAATACCAGAATATCTCCCTGCCTCGCCATCACTTCTCCTCCTTCCTTTATTCTCTGTTTCTTTTTCAACCACGGCAATGACCACTTATCAGCAAACACGTCAGAAAAACTAGTTACACAGGAAATTAAGAAATACCAAAAATCCCATAGTTCACTTAGTAGACACAATATATCTCATTTGTTTAAACTCTGCAGACAAGTGTAAGCTGTGGTTTAACAGGAGGTTATGCCCCAACCTATTTCTTGGCCGGGAGCCAGGCTAGCTGTACTTCATCCTATGCTAAGCTAACCATCACTTGGCAGTAGCTTCATATTTAATAGACAGATATGAGAGTGGTAGTGGACTTCTCATCTAACTCCCAGCAAAAAAAGCAAACAAACGCATTTCCCAAAAGGCAGACTATCTTTTGCAGTTGATTCAGAGTGGGCAGGCTACCAACAGGAAGATGGGGTGACAAAGATCAGTCAGCTAAAACGACTGCACACCTTAGTCATAGATCAGACCAGAAAGACGTCTGTGAGAAGTCCACGGCTGTGAAAAGGAAGCTTTCTGTAATTAAACAGTAGTGGTCGCAGACATTTGTACACAGTAGGGTGGGCAAGACAAGCTGATCAATTCTATAATAATGTCACAGAGGATCATAGTGTGATGAAATAGAAGCAAGAAATGAAAAAGAGACACAGAGACAGAGACACTGGGTGAAGATAGTTCTTGCTGAATGTGGTTTCTAATGTATACTGTCTGTGTGTTTTTTGTGTTGGGTTGTGTAATATAAGTATTATTTGGCTGTTGTGCGAGTGCTTGTAAATATGTGAGCGTGATTCTGTCTCCCTGACAACTGAGGAGACATCTGTCACCTCCATATGGAGAGAAACGGAGATAGAGACTCAAAGGAGGAACATAGCAAAAAAAAAAAAAAAAAGCAAAACACGACGCATAAACTAATCAGTTGCACAAAAAGACAAATAAAATAGGATTCATGAACTGAATATGAGATTTCAAGATCTGCAATATAAATGCTGCTCATTTGCAATCATAATTTTAATCACTGCATTTTGTTCAAAATACCAGGTATGAAGATTTTTATTTCACATTTCTGTACATGATGACTGCTTTATCTTAGTGGTTTTAACTATTTCTTTTACTTTCACATTTATAAAGAACTTATTTTTAATATTTGTTATTATTTGTTAGATAGCAGACATGAATCAGATCTAAACCACAACATGGTGAGTTTGTGGAATTCAGATCAGGCAAATAGCTCAGAAATTGGTGGCTGCAGATTCATTTTCTTGCATTATTAGGTTACACAGATTGTTTCTAAATGTAATGTTTCTGACTAAATGTTTGTTAATGCCATTCTGGATTAATTTCACTAAGTAACATTAACAAAACAAATTTAATTGGATTGACATGGGTTTGTCTGGTATTTAACATAAATGTCACACAACACACACACATTTTCTCACACACTTAAAATTACATGGTGATCAAGTGACCCTGCAGCCAAATGGTTACAGCACATGCAGCATTACCACACATAACAAGCTTTTGTGGCATGTTGTGCCCCTCTCTCTACCCTTGTTTCTGTCTGCCTCTCCACTGGCCACTGTTTAACAAAGATTAATTTAAAAAAAAAAATTGCATAGTGAAAAAATCCCCCAAAAAACCAACAGAAAAACCCCCAAATATAGTCATACATGCAAGTACACACACCAAGACAGACAGGAGCTCGCAGACACAATATGCACACCCAATTGTGATGCACTCTCACAATTTCATACTCTACTATGTGCACAGAAACACAACAGGATATGTGTGGGGTCCCTTTTCACTCTCTGTGTATGATAATGGACACCGCTGTTATGATTTTGTTATCCATACTTTTCATTTTCTAGCAGTAAGGAAGCACACACATTCACACACATTCACATTTACACACACACACACAGTCAGTGAGCCCCAACTCAAACTGTGGAGGAGGGGGCACTAAAAACTCATTACATGGACGATCAATATTGCACACACTTGAGAAGCATGACCCCCCCCGCACCCCCACGTCCACAACACACACACGTTTCATCAACCACTAGCAACGGTGACAGATGACTTTTGTCAGCCTGAGATGTGTTACCGTGGTAACCATTAGGCTGCATTTCAGTATGGTACAGCAGGGGTGACACACACACACACACACACAGATACCAGTAGACACACTCAGACAAACTGGCCAAGGTCATGATAAAATCCTACAGCTCAACATTCCAGTACTGTGCAGACTGTAGTAGTACTCAACTTAAAACCAAATCACATATTAGTTACTGTAGTTGATTTAGAGTAAATGCTGCCATTAAAACCGTGTCTGCCTGTAGACATGTTAGATACAGTTAATAATCAACACTTTATCAAAATTAGGTATCATATATATACAAATACATATATATAATAACAGTTTGATTTGTAATCAAATAGACTAAATACCACAGAGACTGGCAATGGTCATGGTTTAAAGTGATAAAACACTTCTGACCTTTGTTGAATCGCATGCTATGACACAGTTCTGTCTTCAGGCATGTGTTAAAATCAAGACAAGGAAGATGAGTCAGCCTTTACATCTACAATTATAAACTTTTAAGTCATAACTGAGATGAGGCATTTGCTGCACATGTCAAAAAAATGGATAGCAAGTGATGCATCTGTATAACCTCTTGCCATCAGTCATGTCCCATTTTATAAGTGGAAAAACAATAAAAATTCCTCATTTTATTAATAGCCCATTTACAGCTGGCATTAAAATGCATTCTGGGTGATCAGATTACAGTCGGATAGTGTTTGACCAGGTGTAAATGCACCAAAGACACATGGAGGATGGATTGTGATCCGATCAGCCACTGATCCAAACCAGTGAGGTAGCAGCTAGGCAGCTAACAGCCATTATCCAGAAAACAAACAAAGCACTCTCTCTCATTCTCCTCTGCTTGCATCTTTGGCATTCTGGTTGTCCAAGCAGGCTTCTTCCCCCACTCCGAAAAGCTAGCATTTTATTTGCATTAATTAAAAAAAAACAAAAACTTAATGATACCTGTTTTGGGTGTTGAGAAGGGGAACCCTTAGACTTTTGAATGTCTTAATGCTTGGATGTGTCAGACTTTGTTTCTTTCAACACTACTGTCAAATAAATATGTTTTTCCATTACCTTTCCAAGCCCAGGGGTATCTTTTATCTTGTTGGCTGCGCGGAGAAGGCATGGTGGAGCTGGTGGAGGGGCCATCAACAGGGCGGAGCTGAAATTGGTGGGAAACAGAGCTGGGTCACATGACGGAGATGATGATGTCACTGGGGCTGTGACAGCAGGGGTCTTCTGCTTCTTCTTCTTGGAGGCCAAGTTCAACTTTTGAGCAGCTCTGAGAGAGGAAAGCAGAGAGGAAGAGGAACGAGAATCCGGTCAGTCTAATTAATATGTTAAAACCACACTTTGTCACTGTAAAAACAATATCAGAAACACTAAATAGTTTAAATGAATAAAGGAGATAAAGGAGATGAGGAGGGACAGGGAGGATGGTGACACATGACTACATGGGTCTATAATTACACCCTTACAGTTTACCACAGAACAACCCTGGCAAATATACTAATTGCAGAATAGAACTTGATTACACACCCTTCAACACGTGTACACACAAAGACACACACATATACACACACACACACTGCTGTTTACATATGCAGCAACATCTGGATGGGGAGTGGTTCATTTGCTTTCTCGCTGCTCGGTCCCCTGTGGCATTTAGCTCAAATGAGCCACCAAAAATTATATTTATATAGACTCCATCTTTCCTGCACTCAGATTCTCCTTACTCCTTCCATCCTTTTAACTTCAACTTCTAAACTTCTTTGTCCTTCTGTTCTCCTTGCACTCTCATTTCTTACCTCAACACAGCAGCTTCTTTCTATCCGCCTCTCTCAGCACATCTGCACTTCACACCATTTTTAGCGTCTAACTTTTCCTCCTACATCTCTAACTCTCTTTCTTTCTTACAAAGCAAAAATATCATATATCCACAGCTGAATTTCTGGTTTAACCTGCATGAAAGAATTTATAGCACTACAATTGTCTCCCTCTGTCTTTTTGTCTTTGACAAAATTATCATGGCCAAATGTTAGTGTTTATCTGCAGGATATTCACCTGACCACAAATGTTGCCTGGTGGATAATGTGCTTAATTTTGTTGTACTTGATGACAGTTTGTGAACACCAGGGTCTCTGTTAAAAAGATATTTCTTGAGGGAGAGCCAGTGAATTTGCCTGCAATAATTCACCCTTGTGATTTATTGTCATTCTTCACTGTATGTGTCAATGTATTTCCTTCTCTGGGATTTAAGAAGCCACAATTCAAACGGGCATATTTCCTGGCAATCTGAGTTACACACAGCAGCTGTATTAACAAGATGATAAAATAAAATACCTCTAAAATAGCATGGGCAAGGATTCATGCTCAGTCCTGCTTTATACTATCCTCATATATATTTCTAAGATTATAAAGAGAGAGAGAAGACCTTGCGCCCTGACACACTCTTTGTCAAAGAGCCATATTCTCACACCATTGGCTTTCAATTAACTGCAGCAGGTTACAGAAATGAGACTGAGGGGGAGACTCGGTGAGAGAAAGGGGAGAGAGGGGGAGAGAGGGAGACAAACAGAAGAGAGAGAGGTACAGTGCAAAGAGGAGGGAGGGGGGAGAAGAGAGATGTGAATTCAGTGACCCGTAGAACGACGAAGCGATTCACCATTTGACTGGATCTCCCAGGAGATTTGTGTGTGAATCTGTGTGTGTGACTGTGAATGTGTGTGGGTGCATATACTGTATGCAACAAAGCGCCATATGAAGACCCCTAAGTGGTTTTTCACTGTGTGCCAGCTAAGCTCACATACGTATTGCAGCAAATGTGATCAAAAGCAATTACAGGTTTTCTTATTATACCACTTGAATGCTTAAAGCCACCCTGGTAGCATGAAGATACAAGTGTAGCGGATTAGTAAAACTGGAATTTACAGTATCTTAAAAACAATAATTGTGTTACTGAGGAGTCAGAGAGACAGATATGTCTGAATTAAAACCTACTACTTGATTTCTAAGTAACAATGGAGACAACATGGCCGCTGCAGCTGCTGCAGTGCTGGTGGTCGCAGGATGAGACATGACTATGACGGATTGATGCACATCCTACTCTGCTGCTGGAGATTCCTACTTGTAGCATGTACACTTATTCCACTACCGTTTGCAGCCAATGGTTTTTCTGTTCATCTGTCTATGTATACTCCTTTATGAATGAGAGGCTCACTGGGCAAAATGTGTCTGGTTGTCTTTGTTATTGTTTTGATAATGCATCCTTCAAATTCATCAACCTCACCACTTTCAACTATTTGCATTTACTGTCAGCCTCATATTATGGTCTCACACCCTGACTGGTTTAATCTATCGCACATTTCAAGCGGGGTAGACACACACACACACACACGCACAAGCTAATTGGTTGCGTTTAATAACAAGTGGCCTGGGATTTGGCCAAGTGGATCTATTCCAATCAAACCCCAAAGTGAAGGGCACTTGTTTTCCATCCATCTTCTCCATCTCTTTATCCATCAGCTCTTCCTCTGTCCCCACCATCCTTTTATTTGCACCGCTCCTCCATTACCTTCGTTCATGCCATCACTCTTTTAAATCCCTCTCACTCTATAATCATCCCTTATTTTCCCTCTTTTTTTATTCTGCTCTCGCTCTCATTATTTTTATCCTTTCATCCTTTGCTGTCTCCTTTAGCCTTCTTCTCTGCCCTCCATACACCCATCCATCCATCCCACCATCCATTCAGCCTTCCTTACATATATTGATCCTGTCATCCATCCTTGCCTGTCTTCCCCTCTGTCCCCTCATGTGTCTCTCTCTTGCTGTGGCTTCCTTTTCTTCTTCCTTTCACACAACTACAAACACTTACACTTGACATGCACCCTACATACAAAGACTCACTTGAAACACACATACACACGCACTGACACACAAACTCTCAGAGCTGATTTATGACTGGTGTCCCAGGGCAGTGTTGTTTCCTCAGTAGCAAATTACATTCTATTTAACAGGCCGTCAGTGGAGGGAGATATAAGGACGGACAGAGAGCGATGGTGTGTGCGTGTGTGCTTGTGTGTGTGTCATGTGGGGTCAGTGAGACTGGCATGGACAGAGGACTGGCTTTACTGACACTATCTATCTATTTACATGTACATGTACATGTACCCTCCAATATCCACACTTCCTACTCCCTAATAAAACAGCCCCAGATATACTGCACTGTAAAAGTGCAAATAAGCCTGTGCAATAAAATATTAATACATCATTGTGTTCGACAAGGAGGTAAAATGGTCACATGATCCTTCTGGCTCATGTGTATCCTGACATACATATGGCATGTCTCTGGGACTGTATGTGTCTGCCATGAGCTGGTCGATCGTCTTTCTGAAGTATATAAATCTGTTTTTGTATTAAACACTTTCTAATAAACATGCAAACATGAAAAAAACAAAAAACAACAACAATCAGTGCACTTGATATGGTCATTTGTTTTATCACTGACTGCCTATTCAAATCATCAATGTGGCTAACTGGTGGCCAATTACCATTTGACTGAATACTTCTTTTTAAAGAAAACTGGGGAGAGGAAGCAAGTGATAAGCAGAAGCAGAGAAAGATCCAGCACCCCCTCCATCTCACAGCCATCCTCCATCCAAAATAACAACACCTTCCCAATTCACCAATTCACTTGGGACCTATTCATTTACTCTGCCACCTCCAGCAACACACACACACACACACACACTGCCAGCAAAATCCCTAAAGATCCAATCCACGGAGCATGCAGTAAAAAATTCCTGCACTGATAGAGACTCCCTTCCCCCAGTGAGAAAAAGTGTGCACATACACACACACACACACACACACACACACATGCATGCACACACACACACACACGCATAGGCAAGTAAAGCATGTCTCTATCCTCTAACCCAGCATCCCCAGAGGGCCACTGCAGCAGTGGGAAGATGGAGCGTTGCTGTGTGAGTGTGACATATTCACAGACAGATTGGTACTAATGAAAGATATTACTCACATGCACATTAGCAGAGGTAAAGAAAAGGTCAATGTGGAAATATAAAAAAAAATTTAGGAGAGGAGTGGAGAGGTATAAAAAGGACAATGGCGATGGAAGAAAGGAGTGAGAGAAAGGGTGCAAACGAGAAATAAAGGAAGCATTTAAATGAAAACAGAGCAGAGGAGAATGACTGAAAGACGATGAGAGGATTGAAGACGAGGATGAGGAGGAAGACAGGGATAAGGTGAGTGGAGATGTGGTGGGCACAGGGATTGTGCTGTGTGTAGACAGTGAGCCTGAGGAGGATCATGTGTATGTGTGTGTGTGTGTGTGTAATAAGAGTGTCTGTATGCAGTCCACGTCTGAGAGTAAAGACCAAGACAACCATGGGATTTACCAGCACTGCATGGCTGCATCCATCAACCAATAACAAAAATACACACATGTACACACCAGAGTCAAAACTTAAGGGTGACAGAGTGTACATAGTTTTTTTTGCCAATTAAACTGAAATCCTACTCTAAACTCACACACAATTGACACAAAAACGCAGACAAACAGTCCATGCGTATGTGAAATTTCAAACAGAAAACAAAACAAAAACTATGACACTTTGTCACTCTGATTTAAAGAGGAAATTACACATCACAGCTTTGAGGAACGGCAGTAATTATACAGCCTAGAACAGGAGAAAAAAGACTGACGGCTAGACACATACTTCGACACACACAGTGACACCTGCACCATTAAACAAACCATGTTCTTTCACTTAGAAGGTTAATGCTCATAAATCGATGCAAGACAGCTGGCTGTATGTTTGGAATGTCAACCAGATGTGTGTGTGTGTGTGTGTGTAAAACGTCCTTGTTACCTGACAGTTCAGGGGGTCATAGCAAGAAAACTAAAGGGAGAGTGTGTGCACATGAGTTGTGAGCATTCATGAACAGTTTACGAGTCGGCCTGGTCGCTGGTGCATTGAAAGACAGAGATCACTGTCTGCTGCACGTTAGTCATATATCATACACACACACACACACACACACACACACACACACAAGGACAAGACAGGAATGTGTTGAAGAAGAGAAGAGAAGAGAAGAGAAGAGAAGAGAAGAGAAGAGAAGAGCGTGTGCAAAGTGTGGAGGAAAATCACTTAAAATGTGATTTAAAGCAGCTCATTAGATTAGACGTATCAGCAATACTTCAGACACTGTGACACACTCATAGTCTTGTGTTACCCATGAATAATTTAGACGTTCATTTTGAGCTTGCAATGTTTATTCATCAATAATTTACCCATATTACCCGTGTCTTATTTAAGCTGTGTCGCTCTGCATTTCTCAAGATTTGATTACACAGCTCATTGATGACTGGATAGTTGATTTATACATAAACACACCAAAAGATAAGTAAGTACAGTTACGCACAATATGATGACAGGATATATGATCATATTCAATTTTCCACCACCTTCCTCTTACTTCATCTTTCAATGTAGTCATTTGTAAACCCATTCTATCGTTCTTTTTGCTTTATTAAAGAACTTGAGAGCATAACAGTCAGAATATAGTGATGTCTGCCACTTTTAAACCCAGGATACTGGTTTAACTCAGTGGTAAATCTTTGCACAAATCAGGTAGTCAGATGCATGTCAGAGCCTTGTTTTACTCAAATTCAACATTCTCTGAAATACTAATTACCTTAGTCTGCATAATGCTGCTAAATCCTAAAAAATCAATCCTTGTAGGATAATGGACATTTTAGTCAAATTCAAACACAAAAGAAAATTGTTAAAGCTGGAGGATGCAGAGGTGCTCCAGAGCAGCAGAAACATCAGCAGATCTGGACATATAATCTAACAAATGATCAAGTTTAAGTAAGTGTGGAGGTAAAAATGATGATGCCAATTGTCGTCCTTTCCTGACCATTAATGTTCATATCAAAACAGTAGTACTTTCATGTGAAAGCATCTTACCTGGCAAAGAAAGACGCAGCGGCGGAGGTGGCAGTCGGTGCCGTAGTGGTTACGGCTGGAGTGTGAGAGGGAGAGTTTGTGTGTGATGGTGAATTTGTGTGTGAAGGAGAGTGTGTGTTGTAGCGGTTCAGGGCGGCTTCAGTCAGTCCTTCTCTGGAGGCCTCAGAGATCATCTGGGAGATCTGATGAGAGAGAGAGAGAGAGACTTTTGACTATAACTAACAAAAAACGAAAAGGCTTGAGAGAATAGCTTAGAAATGGTGTCCCAGGAAGAAAGAAAGAAAGAAAGAAAGAAAGAAAGAAAGAAAGAAAACGGGCAAAGTCATTCTAGCAGCAAAGTCATTCTATCATTCTCACCCCTCCTCTTCCCCCTCTTCCCCCACCCTGACAGATGTGATATGAATTTGTGTGTGTGTATGTGTGTGTTTTCCTGGGCAGACAGACTGCAGATAAGCTTTTCCAGTGATCACAGTCAACCAGCAGCAGAATGATTCTGAGTCCCAAACAGACAGACACAAACAAACACACACACACACACACACACACACCCTCCTGCCTCAGTTTATTCTTTTAACCTAAAGCCTTCTCCTCTGTTTCACCCTTACTTTTCTTCTTTTCTATTCCTCTCGCCACTTTTTTTTACTATTGCTCTTGTATCCCTATTCTATTTAATTTCCTCTGTCCCTTTGCGCTGCCATTTTAAGCTATTCACCTTTGTTTGTCCTTTATTATTGGATCATCTTTCATCGCATTTGTGCTTTATTAGATAGTATGCAGGGAATACCAGTGGGGACCAAGAGAGACCTTTGAACTTGTAACTCTGTAAAGAAATAAAATTTCCTGGCCCCTATGAGTAATTGTATTTTTTGTGCATTTTGCCTTTATTACACAGGTGATAGTGTAGATATATATACAGTACATATATATGTGTGTGTGTGTTGGTCTTTGTTAAGTTTGCAGTACCTCTGTCTGCATGGGCAGTGTTTGGAGTTATCATGTACCAGATTCAAAAGATGCCTGAGACGTGCAGTCACACACAATTAGGGATTTATATGACAATTTAACTGCTTTGTATGAGAGTGTGTAATTCATTAATTTGTCACTGTGCACAGATGCGTGTGCACTGATGTATATGTATAGGCATGTGTTTTCATGTTTGTGTGTTTGCGTCCGTGCATGTAGGCAACCCATTCGTGAAATAGATATGGATTATTGATTATAGTTCTTTATGTGCTGCCAGTAGCCAGAGAGCAGGGCACCTAAATCATAACCACACACTCCAATAAAGGAACTATAGCTTGTGTGAGGGTTAATCTGTGAGCATGTATGTCTCTTGTGAGTATGTCTGTGTGTGTCCTTGTGCATGCATGTGTCTGCACTTCTCTGCACCTGTGTGTATGTGTGTAAATCACTTTCACTGTGCGTATATTTACTGCTGAGGGCTTCTGGGGTCCAAGCACGCAGCCCACTGCCTTGATAAATTACCTATGGTAAATGAGATGCCTCTATAGTTTATGTACCACACTCCTCTGTGCATTTACACCCATTGCAAATGCTCAGACTTGGCTTGCTACCCCTGCATTATTAAAGGAGTTGTGAACATATGGAATAAAGGTTCAGTAGCTACATGGAATACCTGTGCATTTGTGCTGGTTACTCATTTGTCCTCAGGAATGGGAAGAGGAAAACAACTTGCACACACTAGGAAAACGTATCCCCACAGAGGGTTATTATGCGAGCTGAAAACTGGAGGTGGTGAAAGAATATGTGGCAGTGAAGGTATCAGGTAATATTTACCAGGTTTACAAACTACCTCAGTTTAGTGTGCTGGCAGTCACACAGACAGACTGGCTAACATTGCCATCTATAAAGCCATACTGCTATAATGACTAAAAAATATAAAAAATCATATTCACCTTTATAATATCATAATTTTTCAAAAGGTATCTGAAACAGCCGTGTGCTGATAACTATGCCTCACGCTTTTCATTAACATCTGAACTACTGTAGAAAATAGATGGATTGCATGATAATTCCTATTTAAATCCACATTCCTGCATGGTCCTCTAGCAAGTGATTTACCTGGATGGCTTTTTGAGTGATGTAGTTGTTCAAATAAATGATGTTTTTTGTTTTTCTTATGAATTGTTACACATGTTCTATTCAGATTTTTGCACAGGAATAAAGACTGAGGGGCTATCTCTACATTTTACCATAAATTTGATTAAATTACACTTGAGGAGAGAAACCAGTAAAATGTTGTGAAAATAATACAGCAAATCAATAAAAGCACAGCATAAGATCATGTTTTCACAGAACAGCTGGTTCTGAGATTGTACCTGTTAATTTGGGACTTTGATTAATGTGATAACAGATTTCCACTGAAGTACAAAGTGACAAAAAACAACAAAAAACACAAACAGCATACTTATTCTGTCACTCTTCCTCTACACTATAGCACTCTTTCTCTGCTCTTAGAAAAAGGAACAAACTTGCTCATTCATCTTCATTACAACACAAAAGCCATTTCCCAAGCATCCACCTTCCTCATTTATCTCTCTTAGATTTATTTTATTTTTACATCCTTTTCCAACCTCACATGCAACCAACATGAAATTTCAGGTTTGTATGAGGAGGGCGAAAACAGAAATGGTGTGTTTTTGTGTCCATGTATGTGTGTGGTCCTGCCTGCTTTTTTCAGGGGGACAGACACAATCTGTAAAACGATCTATGTAAATGCTCACTGCAGCAGGGTGGAGGCAGAGAGAGAGAGAGGTCGCCCTTTCAGGATGAATGTGGGGAAGGAAAGTGGGGGAGAAACCCAAAAAAACAGTGAGCAAGTAAGTGAACGAATGGAACAAGGTGTTTATTTATTTCATACTGGAGATGGAGTTACATTAGCAGAGAGAGTGAATGGGAGACAGAGTGGGAAGGAAAAAAAAGCTAGTATGTATATATGTCTGTGTGTTTGCAGCCATACATACAGTATATGTGTGTGTGTGTGTGTGTGTGTGTGTGTGTCTCTGAAAGCCAAACCCATTTTGTGAATTCAAATGAACGTGAAAGTGGTCTCGACTGCATATGTGCAGTGGCAAGAAAAAGTAAGTGAACCCTTTGGAATTACCTCCATTTACGTATAAATGTGTCCTTAAATATGATCAGATCTTCATCCGACTTACAACTATGAACACACACAGTCTATTTTAACTAATAACATACCTGTCATTGTACTTTTCTTGGCAGGTCTATAAGCTTCTTTTCCTTCAGCACTGTGAATGTTTTTTTTTAATTATTTTTTTGGGCTTTTTTATGCCTTTATTAGAGCTTAGTGGAGACTGACAGGAAAGAGGGGTAGAGAGAGGGGAATGATATGCAGGAACGAGTCGGACCGGTTGGGAGTCGAACCGGTGACTGCCTGCTAAGAGCGTCTTGCGCTCAAATGGTACGCGCCCTAACCACTCAACTACCAGGCCGCCCCTGCACTGTGAATGTTTAATGGATGTGTTCAATACAGACACAAAAGAATATAATTGTTTGTGTGATAATAGCTTAGGGACACAGTGTTTGTCTACATTTGTGACTTAGATGAAGATCAGACCACATTTTATGACCAATCAATGCAAACCAGGTCATTCCAGAGGATTCACATACTTTGTCTTGCCACTGTATGTGTACATGTATTTATATAGAGAGAGAAAGAGAGTAAAGGTGAGAGGAGCGTGGGATTGAATATGTTTCATATTAACATATACACAGTACAGTATGTTGTATAATCAAATCAGAAACAGCCTCAAGGCTACAAAAGACGTGGACACAAGCTTCCTCTACCTACCTCAACCGTCTACCCTTAATGATATCCAGCTAAGACTTGGCAGTGTTTAGTTTATACTAAATATGATATGATGTGTGCAAGCGGTGTGTTGTATCTCACATCCTGTTTCTCTCTGCAAGATATACAATAACAAACACGGTACACGGTAAATTAGGAAAGCTTAACCATTGTTGAAAGTACACATACAAACACACACACACACACACACACACACACACACACACACACACACACACAGAGAGAAGCACACACCATACTGTATAAACCTGTTTTCAATTAGCTGCTTGAAGGACAGAGTGAGGGCAAAGAGACAATGTTAGATTTGTTTTTCATGCCACAGACAGGGGGAGAGTGAGTGAGAGAGAGACCCATCCTTTCTACACCACCACCGTAAAAAGCCCAAAAATGTAAATGGACATATAATATGGAGTTTGTTCTTTCTGATTTTCTGAGTAAAAAGGTAGTTCTGCAGTTCTGTGTTGTTTCTTGAAGCAAATTAAAGAACCATATATCACTGAGCACATTGCCATCTGACCTTAACCATTAGTTGTGCAGCCTTTGGTTTGTCACCTCTTAGACTGCTGACCCAGCAGGATTTTAATGTCAGCCACACTGGCAGACAGGTTGCTTCTGTCCTCTGTCTCCCTCTGCGTCCTCCCCTTTTAGTTCTCTGTGTCTTGTTGTGCTATCTTTAAAGGTGATTTTAATCATTAAAAGCAGTTAAATTGTATAAGACCATACCAGTGTTGCTCTTGGTAGTGTTTCGGATGAGTAATACACACGTTTCCAATAAAGCCCATTGATTCCTACTGAAGCTTGTCGAATTTCGACCATCTTACTTTCCCTGCTGTCAGTCCACATGTGTTTGTTTTCTCTCTCACTTTGCTCAAGAGCATGAACATGTTGGAAGAGATTTCTCATTTGGCCTGCAATCAATCATCAGCTATTGTAAGACCTTCTGAAAGCTTCACTGATACATCAACAGCCATCTTTTTACGATTTGTGCTGGACGGCAGTGAAGCAGATCTCCAACAAAATCCATTTCTCTGGCAAAAAAAATCCCACACATCTCAGCATCTCAGAGTTAATGTGGTCTTAAAAAATTAAAATGCTATAATAAAATTCCTCCTATTCTAATTCTCTCTTATTCTAAACCCATCTCTCTTACCTCCTCTTCACCCTTTCTATTAACATCTCTAGATCTTTCAGTCTTATCTCCCTTTATTTCTTTCCGTTCCCATTTTTTGAACATCTCTCTGCTCAGCTCCTCCTCCTGCTCTCTCTCAGGGGTGAGTCTAAACAAGGGTGATTTATTATCATGCTCTGTTTCTCCTTTCCTGCTGAAACACCATTACTGTCAAAGTCACAGCGCAAACACTCAGGCTCACAAACATTTTACACCTCCCAACACAGGTACTAACTCAAATATAGAAGAGCTCAGAGAAGCGAAAATCTCCTTCAGATGTGAATGTTTTTACTGTAATTTCCACAAAGACAGGCCAGTATACATAACAGCTTTTATGCCTGAATTATTTTAGACTAGTAGGATAAGATAATGAAACAATTCCAGAGAGTATACGAAGTAATTTGCACCCACTATTCATATCTCTGTATCTGATTCAACTCATGGACTGAAAGGAAATCTGCAGAGAGATGGCAGAACAGCAGGATAGTAGAGGACAAGAACATGAAGACAAAGTGTGAGAAAGACAGAAATAATGGGGGAGAAGGGAAGAAACAGGCATAAGGAATAAGTAGAGAGAAAATGTGTAAGTGTGTGTGTGTGTGTGTGTGTGTGAGAGAGAGAGAGAGAGAGAGTGAATGAGAGTGAAAGAGTGAAGGGGTACTGGGGGTGTGTGACATAGAGTCCCCAGAGTCCTAATTATCACTGTATGAATTATTACATCTGTAGTACACACTCATACACACATTCACTCACTCACTCACTCACACACACACACACACACACCCCTCTGGATCTCCCCTGGAGTCTCAGCTCTCCTGCCTCTCTACACCTCTAGACCACTCGTTACCTGAGGCATTTTCTTCTTTCCTACCATCCTCCTCTCTTGTCTACTCATCCTCCCTCTCTTTCCTGCTTCTCCTAAAACCTCTTCTTTTATCTCCATTTTCAATTTCAGTCACATTTACAGTTTGCTTCGTGCCAACTTGCTGCTTGATGTCCTGCCTCAGTCCTGTTTAAGGAGTTATTTTGCTTCCCTCTCGACAAAAGATGTTTATCAATTCCATGAATTACATTATTATTGTGTCCTCATAGAGAGCTCATTTGAGGGAAAATAAACCTCACGATGTACCTTTGCCATTTAGATACTTGCAAGCAATTAAAAAACTGGCATCTCCAGTCAGTTGCTTAAATGAACACATCCACAATTGTCTTTTTCTTTTAGAGCAGCGGCTTTCAAAGTCTGACACTGTGGGCCTCCCCAATTGCTAATAACAAACTACAATGACCACCTTGCGGCAGTATGCCTCTGCCGACTGGCCAAGTTGGAGGAAATATGCTCACAATCTCCCCTTCCTGATTTACAGTAATGAATAATGGCCAGAAGTGTTTTTGCAGAATATTATAATGTCACAGTGAAGTTGACCTTTGGATATAAAATGTCATCACTTAATTTTAACCTTGTAGACATTTGTTAAACTGTGTCATAATTAGTATATGAATTTGTGGAGTTATGGTTACTGTGACCTTGACCTTTGACCATCAAAATCTAAACAGGTCATCCTTGAGTCCTAATGAATGTTTGTGCCAAATTTGAAGAAGTTCTGTCAAGGCATTACTGAGATATTGCATTCACAAGAATGGGACGGATGGACAGACGAACAACCTGAAAACATAATACCTCCGGCTCTGATAAATATTGATGGTACAAAGTTAGTCTTGATGAATTTGTCACTCCTATTATTGGGGGCCACGCAGTGATGCTGCGTAGACACCCAAATGTGATTCTACCTTGTATTTCTAGCTTTTCTCTTCATCTTCTGCCATGGAAGTGCATTGCAGCCCCTTGAACTGTATGGTAAAAAGTTTTGACATTGGGCACAGTGATGGAGGACACTCTTTTCACCAAGTTTTATGTCTGTGCCTCAAGCACCATCAACACGTCAACACTTATCAACACTTATTAAACAGATGTAGTACTTAATACTTACACCAAGGTTTCCTACTGCACTGAATTTTACTGATGTCCCTTACTTATACGTTTCTGCCAAATGAGTAAATGTAATATAATGTAAGTCTGGCCTGCTGGGCTGCATGGCCCCCACATTGCTGCTTGCAGCCATATTTACTCTTTGTCTTACTTCGATTTGGGTGATAGTCATGCTCTAGATTGTGGAACTACAGTTCCTACAATGCCTTGGGAAGTATAAACAGGATGTATAATGTTGCCATGGAGTCACCTAATTAGGTATTTTGGCATATTGGCACTATGAAAAGTACCCATGGATGTAAAGAAAACTATCACTGGATTGCTTTGATAGCAAAGAAAACTTAAAACATGATCATTCTCGGGCAAGTTCTGGTGTTCTAACATATTTTTTCTATGATTTTTAAGTGGAATAAAGGTTTATAATTGATGGACATCAGTTTAATCCTCAGAAAGTCACACTGAATCTAAAAATATGTGTGTCACATCTGTTAAATCAGATCTGACTGAGTTATGACTCATTGAAGGAGAATGAATTTTTCGCTATGAGTTTTAAAGTACCTTAACAGCCTTGTACCTTGTACAACCCTCCCTCCTTACCTTACTAGGAAGACACAGACATCTGCACACTGACACATACAGGCACACACTTTGCCTGAGGCTGATGCAATATAGCCTAGTCTGACTTTGTTCACGCTGAGGAGAGGACAGGAGAGAGCTGAACACATTATCTCAGAAGTGAGGTCTAGTCAGTGGATGATAGCTAACAAGGTCACACTACAGTAGGTTGGTGCACCTACAAGCTGAAAAATGAAAATGCTCCTGTCCTGACAATTATGAAGAGATGAATTTATCTGTATGCTGGTAGCCTGAATTAATTTATTCAGTTTCCTGGTAATATTTACACTGTCCTCGTGGGAGAAGTAGCTCTACAGATTTGTATGTTTTAATAAAAGGTAGAAACATATACCACACAAGCATTTCTGCACATAGCTTACCTGGTACGGATAGAGTGTAACTCCTCCATTATTTCGGTTCATGTGCTGATGGGCCTGCAGAGCTGCTGTGCTCAATACTGCTCCACTCCCGTTATTACTGCTGTTACCACTATTATTGCTGGGGCTGTTTACTCCAGTCACTGGTTGTTGCTGGGCACTGGCTGCTTTTCCTGAACTGGGGGACCCGTTCCTTCTGTCCACCCCACTTCCAAGCCCCAGGGAGCTGGGCTTGGACCCCAGTCTGTGCCCTGGACCTTGAGGTTGTGGGTTTGTGGGAGCACAGCTGGATGTTTGCCCCACTGAGGGACTCCCATGGCTGGGGTTGGATGGTCCATGGCTCGGACTGGGTGTTGGGGTCTGGCCTGGGCTTGGGGAAGGCGACTGGGATGATTGGTGAGGAGGGTGTGAAGCAGCAGCAGCAGCTGAGGAGGATGAGGAAGGGAGAAAAGGAGGAGACCAGTCCCGAGATCCAGGACCTCCTGGTACTCCAGATGGTCCCAGTGGACCTGGAGGTCCTTGAGATCCATGTCGTCCAATTAAAGCAGGGGGGGAAGATGTGGGAGATAAATCCCACTGGTCAAGAGTGAGTACCAAGCGCACAGCTTCCTGTTTGAGCTGAGTGAGGTGAGTGGCGCAGACATCACAGCGACTGTCGCGCTCATTCCACGCCCGCCGAGAACTGTTAGGCACCTGAAGTTTATCATGAAGAAGGAGAGAGAAGGAGGGATCCTGGAAGGAGAGAGAGAGAGAAACAAAAGGCCGGGAGTTAAACTGGTGTCTGGACAAATGAATGAGAACAAAATGAAGCAAGAACAGCACATACTGAGGTGCACGGACGAATGTTAGTGAAGAAAACCCAAAGGAGGAGAGGAGAGGAAATGATAGACATGTTTAACGAGTCATGACTATCAGTATTTATAGAAAATCCAAGCCACATAGCCATACAGCCTGGGGGAAGATTAAAATGAAGAGAAACACACGAACACACACACAATATCCTTTGGGTCTAAAGGGTAAAAGTGTGACAGGAGCTGGACGGTCATCTAATACAGGAACAAAAACATTTGACCTTCTATTTGTTCTTTTCCGTTCCTTCCTTTCCTTTCTCAGCATGAAGGAACAGCTCAGTAAATCTGACAAATTATCTCTCAGTCTTTCATGTAACAGTAAGGATTTCAAAATATTAAAAGTATATCATGTCATACACATATTAAATGCCATCCTAGTTATAGGGATGTCACGAGAACTGGTGCTTTGGTACCAAGTCGTTGCCAAAATTCTGAAACTTTGACAGTACTTGTTTTTCTACAGTAACATCAACATATGAACTCAAGCAGTGTCAGTTGCGAAATTTATATTAAGAACACGTCATCAAAATGTTCATGTCCCGTTGTTACTGTTATTGACTGTGAACTGCAACAGCTGGTGTCTGTTGTAGCAACTCTCCACACACAATGTTCACAAAGGCTAATGTTATCCTCTTTAGGCTAACATAGTGACAGCTCATAACAAGAGCCGGGTGCTCACAACGTGAGTGGGCTACAGTCAATTTCATTCAGTCTGTCAAAATATAACACTGACTTTGTAAATGAATATTTTCACACCATGGGTCTGTCACCTTGTTAGTCAATTTAAGCTTGCACAATGACTATATGGGTGTGTGTGTGTGTGTGTGTGTGTGTGTGTGTGTGTGTGTGTGTGTGTTAGCACACTATGTGCAGCAGCCTTTTGTCATTTTCCATTTCTTGCTGCTATCTATTTTGATATCAAGAATCATGGAATTTTGTTCTGCCAAATTCTTGGTATCGTGACATCCCGTTGTAGTTGTAATAATTAGGTAACGACTGAAACAGAAGCCATCAAGCAAACATTCCCTGATATTTTGACTATTTTGACAGTCACGCACTGTTCATCAAGCCATTTTAAAATCCATTCATCTATTCCTTCTTTTGAATTGATGAAGCATGACACTGAATGCTAATACTTGCTGGAACAAATTTCAGAAGTTTTGTACCGGCAAAGGGACACAAAACAAAAACAAAATCGTATGTCATTATACTCCTCAAGTACACAGGCCAACTGGCTAAAGAGGCTGCACAAAGTGTAGGATCATTTGCAAGTGTTTTATAGAATTAGAAGAGTGGTCAAAGTTAAAAAGTGCCGACCTTTCTTTTTCTGGTGCGTTGCTTTTGTTCGCAAACATTTCATGGTCAATCTTTTTGGGTGAATTCAACACTGCCAGACTTGCAGGTTCCAGAGAAAGCCCATATAACTTGTCAGTATTCAAGATGATAGAAAAGACTGTATTTGAGATAAAAGCATGCCGCAAACCACAAATGTTATTGTCTCCATCAATTTGGTTAAAATATCTAAACTAAAAAAATGATTAAATGTATTGTTCTTTCCCTCTTTTCTGTCTTTGTGTTTGTCCACTGTATGTTTGTGTGTGTGTGTGTGTGTGTGTGTGTGTGTGTGTGTGTGTGTGTGTTTGTGTGTGTGAGCAATTATAATGTACCTTCTTGTCTGTGGAAATCAGAGTATTTGTCCAATTTGTTTCTGCAGTTATCTGTGCCTGTGCGCAAGAACATATGTGCATGTACAGGTATGTATATGTGTGTGTGCATGCGTATGTGTTTTTTCCAGACTAATTGGAGCCACTCGCACAGAGCAAAGCCACTTTAAATCTGCTGCCACGACTCTCTGGTCTAAATATCAAAGTTAACAAGCAAAACACACGCACACTTACTGATACAGATCTGTGTCTAAATCTTATTTGACTCCAGTGAAAATATTTTTTCTGTTTTTTTTTTCCACACAACATTTAAGTACTTTATCTGACAAAGGGTCATTAAATTGAAATAGTTTTTCCTTATAAAAGACTGGCTTTACTCTGGACCCTTGAGACTGATGGTGGGATTAAAGAGACTGAGGGTGACGTTGCGTGCTAATTGTCAGCTTAAGTGTAGGTGTAGTGTTGGTGTATTATCAGCGAGTGTACGCCTGCTTAGGAGCTCTGTAATTCAACAAAACATCTGTGGTAGGTGGTGCCAGCTCATATGATAACTGTAATTACCCTCCTGCTTTCAACCAACCCACCTCTTCTGTAACACTAAAGCCAGGTATCTGTGTCGGCCCTCGCCCTTTTCTGCACAAGTGATAGTCACAGCAAACTGAGTGTAGTGGCTATTTTAACGGGGGTTAGATGGTAAAGACAGAAAAGGAGGAATGATAGTGGAACGTTTCTGTGATTTTGTGCTATACTGGATACATTCTTCTCCACCGATGACATGAAATCTTTTCTCTGAAACCGCTCTCTTTTGAACTACTGCTATTACCAAGCACTACTGCATTTCAAAAACAGGGCCATTATATTCATCATCTTCTCATGAAATACTGTAGGTTGGTATATCAAGTGTTATCCAAGTAAAGATTCTACATTTGAAGCTGTTTAAATAACCCAAGGCATTTTTTTCTCGGATTGATTTTCTGATTGTAGCTTCACCAGACATGTATTAATGTCAGAATGTCAGACTATTAATAGCAGGAAAAAAAAATCTAATTACTTATGACACATGTTGATCTAACATCAAACACATCCGTCTCAACAGTTTTACAGGGACTTTTATTTGAACATCTCAGTACATCAAGCCAGAGAAGAGGCAGTGCATGTACAGTATTAATCACAATGATGGGTAGGCACTCTTTGTTAAGTGAAGTTTAATCAATACATGGGTTGTGGAGATGCAGAGTTCGTCTCTGTGTGTATGTGTGTCCAATCGATAGGCATGTGATGGACACAGGTTATCTCTCAGAAGATCAGACATTAGGACGGGCAGAGAGATGACCAGCAGAAAAACTGTGACATGTGGGTTAACAATGAGTGACTGACAGAAAGAAGCACAGTAGATACATCCACTGGCAGCTCATCTGCAGATACACTGTAAAAACATCCAATCACCATGAATTTAGATATGAACTGGTTATCTAACCAATTCCAAATTGACAAAACAGCTTTACATCTGTAAAAAACAGACAATATAGAATAAGCTTCTTCCAAAAGTCTTCCTAACTGTAGATTGCCTGGATCTCTCTCTCTCTCTCCCTGTCTCCCTGAGTGTGTGTGGTCAGTGTTTTTGGTGGCCCATATGCTAATAATGGAATAGGAGCCTGTGAGCAAGAAAGAGAGAGTGAATGTAACATACTGTCTGCCACTCACAAATAAGCCTCTATCAATAACAAGCCTGTTACTTTCCTCAATCAATAAACCTTCTGTGTGTGTGGAAGTGTGTGTGCAAATACGTGTGCACACAAAGCAACATTTCATCTAATAGTAAAATGCAACCTCTCAGTCTGAGAGCTGCCTCCTGGGCTATGTCAACAAACCACAAGACCACAAGATACACACACACACACACAAATGCAAGTATCACAGATGTTCAAACCTTGGTGAGCACGAGAGCTGTGTGTGTGTGCGTGCGTATATGCGTGTGTGTGTATTTATGGATAAAGGCTACCTTGTTACTCAGGCAAACTAAACAGAATAATGAATAGAACATGGTTTTGAAACATATATACACACACATTCAGGCAAACACACATATTCCTGCCAGACATGAGACACCACATACACACTCCATTCTACATAATATAAGCTACATTGTCTGTCTGTCTGTCTCTCTCTCTCTCTCTCTCTCTCTCTCTCTGGCTGTCTTTCTCTCACACACACACACAAAAAGCAAATTTGCAGAGTAACATGCATGAGAAGAGACTAACTAGGGAAAGAAAGCAGGGGTGGATATTTCATGCAACTGATTATTTATGAATGCATGTATTCAATTTTTCACCGTATGTTCAATGGTTCCACTTGGCCAAACGGTTGTAACACATTTTCTGCTAGCTGCAAAACTTGTGTATTTTCACACGAGAGGATTTTGACTGAATTTGTCACAACTTGCTAAGGGAGGGAACAGTAATGAAAGCAACAAAGTTAATAACAAAAAAAAGTTTTCACTGGTCTTTTTGCAGCCTGTTGTGAACTTCTCCGAGTGTGACTAAAATTTTCTCTCAAGAAAGAGTCAGTCATTTCTGAGACTGATACCAAAAGCATTTATTGTTGCAAATGACCATACCATCAAACTTTAGCTGAAGTATGTACTGTCATGTCAACTACATTTGGCCACTCACCCATGGGAATGAGTAAGTAAATGCACCATCAAACAGAAAAACAAAAGAGTGGGAGACTAAAGGTACAAAGCACACAAACCAGGGCACATGCACAATCACAAGAACAACAACTATGTGTGTAGGGATTTAAGACGGGACGGGTGTTGGATTACTAAATTCTTCTCTCTTGTCAATAACAATCTCATCTTCTTACTACAGTCATTTGCAACTAGCCTCGTTTCAGTTCATGTCAGTTACTGCATTATGAAATGTGTTTAAGATCGATAAACCACTGTGAAGAAATTGCGAAGCAATCCTCTGATAAATGTCACATATAAGACCTTCTTTTCCTGTTAGGAAAGAATCGGAAAAGTCAGGCATTTGCCAAAAATCAGTGAAAAGGGAAACTTTAATCTTTTGTTTGGCCTTTTATGACCCCCATGTATCTCCCTGTCACACATACTCAAACACACATGCACAGCAGACAGGCAGCCAATAACATGAACACGGTGTACGGCCCTTGAGACGTGGGTGCTGTTGTTCCAAATTAGCTGAGATTTGGGGAGAAGCCAAGCTGCCAACTGCTAAACATGAGAAACATGAGAGAGAGAAAGACGATCTAAGATAGAGAGACTAAGACTGACTTTTGCAAATACTGCCTCCCGACTGAACACAAACACACACACATACACATACACACACACACACACACACACACACTTTCACTCCATGCCCTGTCTTTGACCCTCTTTCTGTACTATTCTTCCCACTAATACTTCCTTTTTGTCATTTCCAGCTCATTTTTCAGTAGAACAGACTAGTTTGTTTATTTCTCTGGTCTCTCTCTCTCTCTCTCTCTCCCTCTCTCACTCACACAAACACACATACACACACACACACACACACACACAAACACACACACACACACACACACACACACACACACAAACACACAAACACACAGGCTCATTAGTGCAGTATTATGTGCCAGATAAGAGTCCAGTCCAGGAAAAACAATCAGGGGTCAATTCAATGAGGAGATCACTGCAAGCAGTTTTATTTTGCTTGCAATTTTGCAATTGTACGTTATCAGATTTACATTAGGAATGTTAGTTTTATTACACCATTAAATAAGATAGGAACTTAGATAGAAGTCACATTTTATATATATTTTATATATATATATATATATATATATATATATATATATATGCAGCTTTCCTTCCTTTTCCTTATTCATTATTTATATCATCAAACTGTCTCTTCCAGCCATCTCCTCACCTCTGAGTTCATCAGTATTCTGTGAGTGACTCAATCAGTCTCAGCAGCACAGATAGCCTACGTGTGTGTGTGATTCATTGCCTCCTACGAGGGCAGACAAACACAGCCTCAGCTCTACATTGCAAGGATGAAGTGATAGAAAGAAGAAAGCAGAGAGATGGAGATGGCATCCAAGCTAACTTAACAGTGACCTCAGTGACTCTTAGTGTGCTGACAGCCAGTCTGTATAGGAAATGACTCTCTATGAGTGTGTGTGTGTGTGTCTGTAGTATAGACACAGAAGGATGCTATTACTGAGATTTGATAAGAAAAGACAGCTCAGCTCTGTTTGGCCCTTACTGTGTGTGTGTGTGTGTGTGTGTGTGTGTGTGTGTGTGTGTGTGTGTGTGTGTGTGTGTGTGTGTGTGTGTGTGTGTGCGCGTGCGTCTGCTGTCAAACATAACAACACACATCCCTTTCGTACATACTGTCCACCACTGACTCAGTATAAGACACCATTTTGACACCGAACTGTGTGATTGAACCTACCTCCATTATCATCTTCCCCTTTTTCAAACCTCTGTCATTCCCTGTTTTCTCTGCAACTATATTTAGCACCAGTTCATGGTGTGACACTCAACAAAAGAAGGCGATGGCTGATGAGAGAGAAAGGAAAGAATGTGACAGAAAAAGGCCTAATTCTTCAATAAAAAGGAGAAGAAAGGAAGAGAGAGGAGGAACATGTCTTATCCAGTTATAACCAGAATGACGTTGGTTTATTAGCAAGTGTGTGTGTGTGTGTGTGTGTGTGTGTGTGTGTGTGTGTCTGTGTGTGTGTGTGTGTATAATCAGTTCCAGATGAGTGACCAAGGAAGGTAAACCTTTTACCCCCCGCCCCCACACTCATTTAACTCCTCACATCTCTCTCCTCGTTCATTCTTCCTCTACTAGCCCCTGTATCCACTCTGTAATATATATCAACACACACACAGGCATTTCTCAGCAGGTCTGAGATCAGTGAATTCGTGCAGAAGAAATCCAGTCAATCTCTTGCACCTGCTCTGGCAACACACACACACACACACACACACACACACATACACACACATGAAAAATGGAAAGCAGCAAAAAGACAGAGCAGGAAAGAGACTGTGGAGAAAATACAATAAATTTTAAGTGTGTTGGCCCATGATCACGTACATGATGGAGAATGATAGTGTGTCTATCTGTGTGTGTGTGTGTGCATGTGAATGATTGAGTGTCTGTGCAGGAGCAAGGTCAATAACACAGAGGTTATAAATGACATCACACACGCACACACCAAACACATGGATGTGCACACATGTAGGACAAATGTTACACTGACAGAGGTCAAGCACAGGTCTCTCTCAGTATCTCTCCAAAACACACTCTGTCTGTCACTCTCAGTCTCCCTTGGTGCTCGTCTCTCACTCTCAGGACGTACAAGGTGCTTTTTGTGCACCTAATTTTCTCCACCTATTATACGTGTGTAATATTTAGGGCCAAATATGACTCTTTCAACTTGAGACAAGAAAATATACACCTGGAGACAACCAGTTAAGATTCCACCAGTGACAAAAGCGTTACATAGGCTTTCATCTGACATCCTGCCCATGCCCAAGTCTTTGAACTTCTAACATGTGGTGTAGAACCAACAGTAAATGTGATGTGGCACTTTTAGAAGATATTATTACGCTGATAGAGCTGGGAAAGCTGTAGTCTTTCAGTCAGCAGAGGACATATTCACCTGCCCTCAGCCCATCATCCACATCAGCCAGTGGACTCCTGTCTAGCAGAGTAGCACTGCTACAGATAAAACACAATCCATTTTAATGGAGAAAAAAAGATCCCTTTAACAAATTACCAGTCGTTAACACATGTAATGAGTTCTATATAAAAGCAACACATTTGACTGCAGTCCACTTTAAAGTCATGCTAGATTGTATTGATTAACCAACACCTAGCTGCAAGCTCATTGTCAGCCCAGCTATTTCTTAGGCGTGTCAATCATCAAATGCAAACTAGAACAGGAACCAGTGTGAATTGTTTTAACCAATCTGAAGAATAACAATAATTTAAACAATATAACTACAAATTTGTCCCTAAAATCTTGATTGAGCATTATCACACTCCTGAGCCTCAATTACAAAAGTCTAACCATGGTGAAATGAATGGAGAGTGACAGATGGAAAATGAAGGAGACTGAAAAGAAGGGACAGAGTGAAGAAGGTCTGGAGCCTATGTTGGGCTGATAATTGGTGACGTCACTGTGCGTGCATGCATGCATTTGTTTCATAATGACCTGAGCCAGTGTAGACACCACAAATAGTGGTGCTTCTGTTTCATTGTGAATATTAATGAACCGTGTGAATGCATATAGGAGAAACACTGTGCTCGTGAAGGTGGCATGTTTAGACAATCGATCCTACACACACACTCACACACACATGCCTGATGCAGCATAGATAGATGTACAAATGATGTAAACGATACTTACTTGAACACATAGGTAAACAGTGAATTTACTGCTTGCATGGGAGTAATATCTAGCTGAGAGGCCGACTAGTGCTTCTATAACACGCTGCAGAAATAACCCAAAGCAGAAACTGTTTTTAACAGCATGTAAGTGAGAGTCTAGACACTGAGGAAAACAACCCCTGCCTCCCCAGAATTTTCTCTTTGTTTCTTTCAGTTTCTCCTCAGTGACAAATAACTTACAGAACCCAATAGTTTTTCTCTCTCTCTTTCCATCTCTCTCTCTGTCTCACTCTCATTTATTACCTGCACCCTCCCCCTCTGCTCTCTCTCTCTGTCTCCCTCTCTGAAGTATTTCTCCTTTAATCACCTTTTTAATTGGTCTTTCCCTCATATGATCCAGTAATGGATGGAGGAGTGCGACTGGTTAGGACACAAATGTAACCTATTATGCATACACACATACACATGCTAACACACATGCATAAAGTCACTTATGCAAACATTTAGATGAATAGACACACACATTTGTCTGCACACATACACATACCCTCCCTTGTGATGTTGACACGCTATATTAATAACAAAGAAAAACGCATTAGAATGTTTGTGTTGCCATAGCAATGCAGAAATTAATTAGCATACAAAACTAACTAGCTATAGGGGATGTAAATTACTTGCTGCTTTCTTTCTCGCTGGAGAATTAAGTGTGTTTGTGTGTACATATTTGTATGTGCATGTTTGTGCAGCATGTGTGTGCACTGTTTGACGCTGTGTGTGCTGATGAGGCCTCATACTATCAGTAATAATACAGGTGTCAGATTTGATAACATCCAAGTGATATTTTTCACAAATATTCAGATTGATCTCTCCATGAAGATCTCTCTCAGCAGCACAGCTCATATTAATCACATGCTGATATTCTCTCTCTCTCTCTAAAGGCCGGTAATTATGCAGTAGGGCCCATGTTATATTGCCAACGCTTTCGTAAACCACTGTAGTAAATAATGAATTAATCAAATGAAAAATGCACAAAACACTTGATCAAAAAAACTAAATCAATTTGTTCATGTGGCATGAAACACATTTTCTCCTTTTAGGGGGTGAAAATTAAGTGTATGTGCAGTGAACACATATATACCCGTGTGCATCCATGCCATCACCGTCACTTGTCCTTGAATTAAAAGGACAGTCTCCACCACTTGCAGAGGGTAGTCCTTTCTCTCAGTGGGGACAGGACAGCAGGGCTGGTTCACTCATAGAAGATGAGACAGTGGCTTTACATGCTTTGATGAATTGGTCTGCATAGATTTTAGTTCCCTTTGAAAGGTTACTTCTTTGAATGGTTGTGGGTAAGTGACTCTCATGATGCAGTGTCAGTGTGAACGTCTTCAGGCAGTCTTTGAAGCACTCCCTTAGACCACGTTGGTGACGTACTTCAGCCCACTAAAGGCTACATTCATGCAGCCACTGCTTGGGATTAGCAACTATGATTAATTGGCTGTCTGAGCGTTGCCTGGATTGACTTGGGTTAAGCACTCATTGAGCATTCTGCTTCACAAAGTTGTATTTTCCTCACCAAACACACATGTGCACACATATACGAAAATAGCATTGCTCGACCCGTGTGTATGTTTGTAGTGGGATGTTAAACCCAATCAAAGTGGGTACAAAATACTGGAAACAGATGCTACAGACAGACCGATCAGTTCAGTCATGCTCTCATGCAAACCTGTAGGTTTTTCATTTATGCTTCATGTATATTCAAGATGTTGTGTCTGCTGAGCTGTGTACGTGTATAAACTGTGTATACGATATGTGTGTATGTTGCTTTCCCATTAACAAGCTGAGCTACAAATCATGCCCCAGCTCACACAGTGTTAAGTCTACAGAAGAGCCCACTGCTACCATGTACATGAACTAGCAGGAAGAGAGCCTGGTTTTTATTAGCTGGCCATCTACATCAGTGCCCAGCTGTGGATGAAATAGTTTAAATTACAGTCTGTTTTTTTTATGTGAAAGTTGCTTGCTGGTGCCTGTTTTTAAATTATCTGGCCATGGTGGTGCTTGACTGTAAATGACCTGGATATAAACTCTGGTGCTTGTTTTTAAATTAGTCCATCTGCATCAGAGCTGCACTGTAAATGAGGCATTTGCTACCACAGCTATATGTGAAAATAATCCACTTCAGTGTGTGAGCTAGCTGCCAATTAGCTTGTTGTCTGGCACCTGAATTTAGATGAGAATCTTGACTTTATTGCTAGTTAATTTAAGCAGGAAAGTAGTCTATGTAAATGCCTGTTTTCACATGGGATATTTGCAGGAGGTCTAGGTGGCTGCTCACAGTAAAAATACAGCGTAATTGTTGTCATCCTCTATACCGTGTTCCCTACCACCATCAACAGACTGGTTGAAATATAATGTTCGATTGAACAAACCTTGCTGAGGGAGACAGTTACCTATATTTTCTATTAAATATAAATTGTTTTGACACTATAATGACTCTAAATAGGGTCTGAAATTGGAAAATTGCCCAGTGCTAATCATTGCCAGGGAGACATTTCTAGAGGTTCTAAACCACTGAGTACATGATGCTCCACATATGTAAATGTAGTAGTAACACACATAACTACAGAGCAAAGTTATTTTAATAGCTTTACTAAATACTGTGCACCATTGCTAAAATGAAACACACTCTTTTGCAGTAGAGCAATGACTGAATAATATAGGAGATTTAAATCTAGGAAGTACAGTACACGTACTTCAAGAACCAGACAGGAAACATTCTGCTTATACTTGTACCGAAGTTTTCTCTGATCTGTCTCCATCCTTTCCAGATATGGAGTTTCAGCTCATCTTCTCGTGTTATATAAATGTCTCTTATTGTACATACTGTAAAGTATGATTCAGTTGGTTTCTCTCTCACAACTGTTTAACCCCATTTTCATCCTCCACCCACTTTTTCTCTATCTGTGCCTCAAGCCATCCACCCTATCCTCTCTCTTCTACAGGACATCCCTCACCCTCCTTCTCCCTAAGTCTCACTTTCTTTACTGTCCCCTCTTTCCTTTCCTCTCTCCCAAGTCTCTCTCTCCCTCTCTCACTCTGACAGTGATAAATTGCCCGTTGGGTTGGGTAATCCATCTTGCCATATCCCACACCTGAACACACACTCTTCGACGCCCTCTCACTCTTCCTCTACTCCCCTCTTTTCCTCCTCTTTTTCCCTTCTTCCCCTGCAGTGTCTTTCCATGCCAAGGTTAGTGAGGCTCACTGGGGTGGAGCTGAAGGTAAAGATCTGCCTGACAACTCCCACTTATACATTAGGAAACTAGGTGAACAATATGTGCACAGTAACATTATGTGTACCTTTACACACACAAACACACAAACTCAGTGAGCGTTGTTCCTGGCTCACAATGAGGCAAATGAACTGCTATGGGAACTATGGGTTTGATTCTACAGCTACTGAACATTTAATGGGAAAGTAAATTCAAATGTAGGCTACCATGGTCACATGCACAAGTGTGTATATGTCAACTCTGCTTACAGGGAGCATCAGGCTATGACTTCAATGATGTTATCAATCTACAGTTTTAAAAAATGATTTTACAGGGTCCTGACAATCTTGTGCATATATGTACATGCGTGGGCCTGTTAGCATCCTCACAATGACAATACTAACATGCTGATATTATGTTTGCCATGTTTGCCAATTTAGATTAGCATGCAAGCATGCTAACAGTTGCTAATAGTCAGTGAATAGTTAGCAGGTATTTAGTCGTAAACCAATGAACTATTAGACAAAGTGAAATTTTGACCTGATGACGGTGCTAGATGAAAACTTAAACAGCTTGTCAAAATTAATCCTTTAGGGGGTTTGAAAGTAAGTGCCGAAGTTCATGGCAAACCATCCAGGAGTTGAGATATTTCAGTCTGGCCCAAAGTGGTGGACAGACTGACCGACCTCATCATTCCTTATGTCACAGCTGCCGCTGCTGATCTGCTGTGGAAAAACATGCACATGTATTCACACCGACTGCGTGTCTTCTGCATTTATATTTTGTCATATCTGTGTCATATTCAGAATCAGCCTAGACATAGAAAACTATTGCAGTAGGTGTCAGTTCTGTGTAACATTGTTGGTATGATGTCATTATGACATCAACAGGTATTTTGTCTGTCTATTTTTGCTGCATGCATCATGTGTGAAAAATAGACCGGACGCCAAACTTCTAGATCACATGATGTGTGTCTCACGCAGGCGTTGTGCTTGCTCTAATCTGTTAACATGGGCCCCAAAACGAAAAACAAGATGTTCGCAGCCGCCACGCACATGCAATGCATCCAGTGTGCCAGAGCCAAAACTACACCACTAGCATGGCTAGAAAATAACAGCAAATTAGTTCTATATGTTTCAATTTAAATAGTGGCACTATGTATATAAGATGGAAACACCTCTATAATCTGCATTTATATTCAGACAAATTTACTCAGAGACAATAAAAAAACAGACTATCCATGTGAGAGTTTTTGACACAAAACAATAACTATACCAAACAGTCCATGCAATGCAGAAAACCCGGCTGACCAGCACATCAAACCAATTTGTTAGATGCTTTCCCCAGGCTTATAAAGAGGTTTTATATGTTTAAACATAAATGTTAAACCTCCTCAGGGAGTGCTGGAATCATCCTGCACGCCTCTAAAACTAAAACTCATTTTTAACAGTTCTATATCCATGAAAGTCAACTGAGCATGCTTGCTCTTTTCCAGGCTTCACATTCATACAGTGCCTCTCATTCATACATGGATAAAGATACTACAGTGTTTCACTGCTGGCAACTGAGCTCTTCAAAAGGGAACAGCTAAGGTTTAAGAGTCTTGCTCATGAGCAGAGTTGTTATTGAGGGAGGGGAGATTTATTCATCCAGGTTTTGTATGGACATCAAATCTGGATTCAAAATAACAACTGTTCCACTACAAGCTTTCATTACCAATCCAGAAGATATGATCAGTCAGATACTGCTAAAGAGAGAGTCTGCTTTACTATGAACCCCTCTCTGACACTATGTGTAGGCTGTTGTACAGTCAATAGCAGACAACAGTAAACAACAACAACCATTTTAAACCCTCTAAATCGAGCCTCGCAGGCTCCATCTGCTCAAGGTAATTGCAAAGTTTAACGGCTAGAGGCTATTCTCTGTGTCTGATTGAGGCACTGGCTGGGAACAAACAACCAATTTAATTCTCTTTCTCTCTCTCTCTCTCTCTCTCTCTCTCTCTCTCTCTCTCCCTCTCTGACATATACCTTACTACCTTTATGTAGCCTATTTGTATTGTTGCCCATCCTTTTCTTAAAGCTCTATTTTGAATAGTTTCTTTCCTTCTTTCTTTCTTTCTTTCTTTCTTTCTTTCTTTCTTTGTCTTTTTCTTTCTTTCTTTCTCTTCTTTCTGTCCTCTCTCTTATCTTCCTCTTCCTCAATCTTGTTGATAAGGCATGATGTGAGGATAGTGGTGATACTGCTGGGATGAGATGGATGATATTTATGTCCATGGGACGAATGACAAATGGAAAGAGCTCTCTCTTTCCTGGCAGGGTAAATATACCACTAAAAGATTTGTTTGCTAAGAACCAATTTACTCAGATATTGTAATACAAACTGTACAAAACATACAGCATGTATAGTGCCTCACTTTCATCACAAACAGAACAAATTCTGCAGGAAGCAACCACAACCAGGGTAATCTATAATGTCAAGGTTTTGAAATATATTTCTAAAAAGCCTTTATTAAAACACTACAGGACTTGATCATCAACTACTGTAATGAAGTCTGCCATGGAGCAAGACTGGAAACTACGGCTTAAATGTCAGCCTTGTTCTTGTTTCACCTCCTGGCCTTTACAATGCTCTGACACAACAAACTCACAGTCCTGCTTAAAATACACAAACATACACACAGACACACACACACCTAGTTCTATCTTTGGCATTAGCCACCAGCCTCTTAACCTATATAGTTAAGCTAGGAATGTATGCACACACACACACACACACACACACACACACACACACACACACACACACACATACACAAACACACACACATTTTGTAGCCCAGCAGTGCAGTGTATTTAGAACAGGAATGCCATTACATTACTTGTAAAACATGAACAACTGACTGGCAGAGTCCTGGCTCTAATTTTGACCCTAAAAGGTAGGTCTGTTGCCACTGTAAGCACACACACACACACACACACACACACACACACACACACACACACACACACACACACACACACACACACAAACACACATACAGTGTACAAGGCCACTGCACCTTTATAAAGGCAACTACGTCACTTCTTCCTACATACTTCTATTTCTTTCTAATGTCCTCTCTATATCCCTCTCCTCTTTTCTGTTCTTCACATCTCCCTTTCAGCTTCCAGTGTACTTAATGGGCAGAGGTACACACAGTAGGTAGTTACAATACTGACACCTGTACACTTAAACTGACCAGTGAAATAAAAACATTAAAACCTTTTTACAAAATTCCCAGGGGTCATTTTGAAATTAAATGCTTTTGGGAAAAAAATAACTTTTTGAATTTCTTGCAAATTTTCAAAAACTGTTTCAAACACCTACCGACCACAAGGCCAACTTCAGTGTTTTCATTTTCATGATATTTGTCAGACTCTGAAAGACCAGTGTGTTCTCTCAAATAGCTATGAAGGCACAGAAGTGTTATTAGTGAGCTCATACTCTGTAAATAAAACTGCTAGCACTGTACTAAAACAAGTAAAGGAGGCTGTACGTGCCTCCATCCATCTGCAGATCTTTATTGGGTTGTAGGGGAGCTGGAGCCAATCCAAACTGACAGTGGGCGAAGGCAGGGTACACCCTGGACAGGTCACCAGTCTATCACAGGACTGACATACAGAGACAAACAACCAGTCACACTCACATTCACACCTACGGGCAATTTAGAATCTCCAACTAACCTGATGTGCATGTCTTTGGACTGTGGGAGAAAGCTGAAGTGCCCTGAGGGAACCCATGCAGGCATCAGTGCGAACCAGTGCACCACCACATCTGTACACGCGTCTGTTTATGCATATATACATTTGTTTGTATGTGTGTGTGTGTGTGTGTGTGTTAAATTATCTATCTCCCTGTAGATGCCAATTCAAGCTTCTCTTGTCTGTATTGGGAGGATGTATCACAATGCCTTCATCCTTTTCTATTCATGCCACAATGCTATACATCCAAATGTCAAAATCAGGACTAAATGCATAAACCAACACACACATCACAAAAGCATACTTATTATTCGAATGTCAACCTAAAGTCCTAACCCTAATACTGTTGAAGAGGTCCAGTCGAAAGGCCCTCACTTTGTGGGTGCTCTTACTTTGAAAAGTTGAAAACTTTTAGTTTTCACAAAGATAAATTATAGACATGCACACAGACACACACTCACACACACACATCATCCCTGTCACTCTCACCTTAGCCTGTCAAGTGATTTTCCTAGTGTGAGATGTTGAAGATAGATGTGTTATGTCTGACTATGTGATAGCCGGTGACAGAGAGTGTGTGTGTGTGTGTGTGTGTGTGTGTGTGTGTGTGTGTGTGTGTGTGTGTGTGTGTGTGTGTGTGTGTGTGTGTGTGTGTGTGTGTGTGTGTGTCACGAGGTGTGTTTGCGTGAGTTCATGTGCATGCTTCTGTATGATATATCAGCTTATGACAGCAGGTTTGCTAATGTTAGAAGTGTGGTTAGCAGGTCCTCAAATAAACTGTTCAGTGAGCGAGACTTCACAGTGTCACAGGATGCTGGAGCTGGCACCTGCTACTGGAACACTGGGACATTTTCACTTTTCATCTTGGTTCTGGATGATGGAATCAAAAACTTTTCAAACTCTGAGGAAAATACAGGAAAGGAAAAACTGAACAGGCAGGCCACACTTTTGCACAACTGACACATAGCTGACACATAGATGGATGGATGGACAGACAAACAGAGAGACATATAGAGAGACAGACAGATAGACAGACACAGACAGACAGAAACAAGGACGCATACATACATCATGCCACTCATAATATAAAAGCAATGTTCCATATTGTCATGTTCACAGGTTGTGTGCAATGTAATGCACAAATAGAATGTAAAATTTAGTTTCACCACTCACAAAAATAGGAGCAGACAGGAGAAGTCAGACAGCAGACAACTGCATAACTAGTGTACAGTGTTCTCTACTTATTCCTGTACTGTGGGGGTGATGGAGAGGCAGTTGCCATGGCAGCTACAGATCTCATGGCAGCAGGTGCTGTTGCCACTTTCACCACCATCGTGTGTTTTTGGTAATGCACATACACACAAGCCAGTGTGTCTGTCCATCGGTGTGTCTTCTCATATGAACCTCAGTGTGCCTTGGTGTTCATATGCCAGTACAATTGTGTGAGTATCTGTACACACTGTTACACACTGGGCTAGTGTATGTTTGGGTCTGTTCACTCATGCATATGATCTACCTGTTATTGCAATGTGTTGTCAGTTTGCAGGAGTGGTGGGTATGTTTGTTTTGGCCCTGGAGCCTGTGAGCTATGCAGAGGTACTATAAATGTAAAACTGGCCTCTTTGTCACTGCTTCAAGTGGACTACTGTTGCTTTTTTTCATCTCAATGTGGTTATTTTTTGTGTTTTTTTCCCTTTTTTTGCGTTTATTTGACAATATAGAAAGTCAGGAAACAAGGATAGAGAGAGACAAGGAAGTCACTAAATGAGAGACAATACTAAAAAAAAGTACCATTTAGTACCATGTTCTTTTAATTTCTTAAACATTTATCATTAACAATGAATGCAGTTTAAGAATCAAAATAAATCAAATCAGTAACAGTGGCACACACTGTACAAACACAGCAATCTACTGGCTCTAATAATATATGTTTTGTTAAAAGTCCTAATTAATGTACAATGGCAAACTTAAATTCATCATCTGCTGCATTTATGAGCTGGCAAAGCTTTTTGTAGCTTCTCTGGCTCTTTATAGATTACACACACAGACAGTGTGTTGACTGTGGCAGTCTACTGGCTGGGGTAGTTAGTCTAATTAAATGTGTCCGCTCTGGGTCAGCGACTATAATGACAATAATAGCGCTAGTAGAAAAGCTCTTTTTTTCTTTCCTCTAACTACTGATTTTTACCCTTGTTCCTCATTCTCCCTTACTTCCTCCCTCTCCTCCTCTAAATTTATATCTTTTTGTTTTCCTCGTTTTTCTCACTTTCTCTAGAGCCTAATTTAGCAAAAAAGTGTGTGTGTGTGTGTGTGTGTGTGTGTGTGTGTGTGTGTGTATGAGGGTGTGGATATGTGTGTTACAGAAAGAAACAGAGGGAGAGAGGGATTGTGTGTTAGTGTGTCTATGATGCTGGTATCTTGTCTGTAAAATGAGAGAGGGAGATGCATACAATAACAGAAGGGGGGGGGGTGTATACAGAGAATGGAGGTGAAGAAAAGGAAAACAGTAAAAAAAATAATAATAAAAAATACAAATGAAAAAAAAAAAATTGTAATACTGCACAAACACTAGCCACGACTTCATCTGACTGGTCTGACTGGGACTGGGTTGGACCCCTCGTCTCCATTAATACGTATGTTCCTGACGGTAAAGATAACATGCAGCGCTGGGAAAATTCCACAGGGGTCTATGTCGATGTAAATTTGTTCCTGCAGGATTTTAAGCACCACATTCATGCTGGTTCCACCTCATCCTAAAGGGGCTCTGCTCGGTTAAGATCTGTAGACTGCACAGATGACTGCAGTAGAGGGGGAGTCACTGCTATGTTTACTGTTAGACACATTATCTCACTAACAGTACATAACTGAAAGTGGTTGGCACATGTGGTCAAAAATCATTTTCCCCTCCAGTATCTTTTAGAACAAATTAATGACCATTTGAGTTTTAAACATGTGGAAAGCCACATAGTTTTTAACATTTAGCTCTGTGAATGCACCTCATTCGATGGAGTGAACCAGCTGCTGATCATTGCAGCTCCAAGATGTTATTTCCACACTTACATACAGGCCAATCTGTTAGCTTTTGCCAGTCTCTTGACCCATTTCATCAATGAGGCATTTTGGCCTCATTTGGTTGATTTTGGTTTGCTGTATCTTTCTCTGTACTCTGTAGCAGGACTGCAAGTTATGACCACAAGGTCATATTCCAATATAGGCCATTTCATATCCAGATAACAATACATATCACAATATAGTGCATTTTCTGTAAATTCAATGAGTTAATAGTTTATATGAAATTACCACATGGAAAGGCCTATTTCTTATAAAATTACATTTCGACTTGGCATTGTGTACCTTGGGTTGAGTATTAGCACCAACTCACAAAATCCATGTGTCTTGACCAAGTAAATTGGGACCATGCCTTAACAGATGTAAGTTGCAACAGCAGCCATCATCATGATTCTTCATCATATGGTGTATCATGGGCAAAAGCTTTTTGCAACGTGGAGTCTGGATTCTTGCATTGGTAGTTAAAGATACCAGTTGTGTTTCAGTCTGAATAGGTGACCGGTCTGCAGCATTATATGCAAAGTACGGTCTTCTGCTCTGTGTCAGACATTTCATATTCAAACCACGTCCATGCAACAGAAGTAGCCCCTCTTTTGGGTATAAGCCCCTCGTTGTGTGTTATGTTCACTCTCTTGTTTGTATTTGTATTGCAAATGTTTGTGTTGCTTTCATGTTAATTTCCAGCCTGCACCCTGCCATGTAGAAAAACACAAAGCGTTATACAAATTACAAAAAATATTACTGTAAAGAGCACGATTTGCAACACAAGAAAATTTACTAGAGGATAATATGACATGTTAGATGTTTTTCTATGGTCACATGGTACATATCATCATATCGCACAGCTTACTCTGTCATTTGTATTTATCACAGAACTGTTGGGGGAGTTTTGGGTCATTTAATGTATGTAGCACTGATTATATTCTACTTTGATTAGAGGATTTGCAGATTAGGATGTTTTTTGTAATAAATACCTACATTTTTGAACTGTTTAAATTACACACAAATCTTTATTTCCTATACAGTAATTATAAAGAGAGGGTGCAGTAAGTCATACTAGATGCTGAGATGGAGTGTATGTACATGCACTTGGGGTGGGTCAAATTGACATAAACCTAGTAAGAAGCTCTTCGATTCAGCCTGCATCAGCATCCCTCCCTCCCCTCACACACATCCATCCATCCACACCATCTTGCTGTTATTGATGAAGCCACCTCTTTATATGGTAATGTCTTTCACACCTGAAAGGCATCAGGAGGGCATGATCGCTCACGCTCTCTCTCTCACAAACACACACGTACAGTATGTGCACGCACTATCACACTCACTACAGAATAAATTTTCCCTTACCTCTTGCCAAAAACCCACACACGCACGGTAACACGCGCAATTATTCACATGAGCTTCATATATTTTCACCCTCTCTCTGCCTCTCACCAACACACACAGCTATGAGGAGCCCATTAACACTGATGGAGGTATGTGTGCGGCTCACATCTGTCACATGTCGCTGCCGTGGCAACACCAGCTGCCGTGGTTACCGGAGGCCTGCTTCTGTGGTGTTATGGGATTTGGTTATTACAGGATAGCTATCTACCTGTGTGCAGAAATATATCCCTCTGAAGACAGATGGAGCGATAATACTCCACCATTTGCTGACAGATCAGTAGACTAATTACAGAGAAACTAGTGGTTTTTGGTAAAAATTACCTAGTGACTGATTAGCTAAACTGATTATATCCACAAGTGTATTACTTGCACTTATGTTTGTGGGTTGGAAAGGCATTCGAAACAGTACATAGATCAGTGAACTCTAAACCTCAGTCTTTAGTTCACCAGATAGTCAGATGTACTACTAACCATCTTCTGATAGCATGGGGTTTTTTGATTATGTTGGGTATTAAAAGGATCTGGTTGGCAACGTTTGGGTTAATACTTTTTCATCTATCTGAAAGGATATGGGAGTTTGTCACTCTGTATCTTTGGAGAATACCAATAATTGTGCCAGGATATGTGACTGTACACAGTGCTGCACATTGTACCATCTGCTGGTGGAGTATATTACAAATATATCAAGAAGTATTTAGGGCAGCAACTAACTATTGTTATAACTGTTCGTCATACAGTTTGAATGTTCAAGAAATCCTGACTATCCTGTGTGTCACGATCCCAGCCTTAGTGATGTGTATTAAAGTTCAAAATCCATGTACTGTAGAAGCTGCTGACAACTGTTTAATCTACAGCCACATCTAGACAGACACATCAATGGGTCTGCTAATATAAACATTTTAAGTGCAGTCAGGACTCTTTACTTTATATAACATGTCCCAAAAAAGTGAAGTGCAGATAAAAGCAATTTCAATAAATCTCAAGTTGCCAGTAAGAGGTCCTCAGGGAGTGAATTCATTCAAAACATGTCCTTTTTTGGCTTTATTTTTACATGAGAAGTGGAACTGTATATGTTTCACTTTATAAACATGGATGGTTTTGACTTTCATCTGATCTGAAACAGAGACTTTGGTGGTGAGTAAAACACACACACACACACACACACACACACACACACACTGACCCACTTTCCTGGGCTGAACTGGACCAACCAAAAACAGTTCATCCTCTATCCATTTATGATTTCGTCGTGGATATAAGGGATGAATACACATACACAGACAGACACACAGATATACACATTAGCAGAACGGCGACCAAGGCCTTAAGTGAGTACAGCTGTGTAGCCAGATGTACTTTTGAGTCCTGTAGTTATAAGTTTGCATGCATTTTGAGTATGTGTGTGTGTCTAAACCTGAAAACCTACCTCTCAACAGAGCACTCTTTTTCCCTGTCCAGATGTTCGGACCACACTGTATATATACAGTATTGCTGTTTTTCTTTATAGCTGATGTCAATATTTGTTTCAGTCCATCTTCATCAGAGCATACAGGGCTCAGAAAATAAAGTGAAGATACTGCATAGATCTAAGTGTGTGGAAATCTTTTCTATCTATTTGGACTCATTGATATTTCCAGCACCTTAGCAGAGAACTGGCTGGATGGAGCAGTGGTGGTCATCCTGCAATAATCCATCTTCATCTCCTCTCAGTTGCGTCATCTGTAAAGTGCCATGTCTCCTTAGAGCCACTAGGGAGCAGACTACTCGTCAATGACTCAATGAGTGAATGAATAATTGATGTACTTTTTCTGAGACATACAGTGTAATGGACAGTAAATAAGCACTGCAAAAACAGTATTCACAGCTCTTACAAACTGCAACACAAACATGCTAAATGCTTTACAAGCACAAATGAACACACAGTCTCACACACACAAACAGAACTGCAGACCGAACAGCAAAATATTCAACAGTAAGACAGGTGAAGGTCATCATTAGCATAGTATTAAAGAATGTGTGCTTGTGTGCGTGTGTGAGTGTGTGTGGCCAGCCCCAGTCAAGCATGACCTATCATGTAGTCACATCCAAAGACAAAGACAGGTCTGCACGGTTCAAATGCAATGTGTGTGCGCGTTCTAAGGGGCTATACTGATTGTTGGTTGTGTGTTTTTATTCTAGCTGTGTCTATGGGTCACGTATGTCTCAGTGTCCAGTGGGAATAACAAGGGGTCTCATGCTGACAGCACAACAGGAAGGGACACACACACAAACACACACACACACACACACTGCTGAACTGCTGCTGTGGCACATTTGGTGAAGGAGAAGCATTATTAGGTCACATTGCTTCATCAAGGACATGAGTTCAGCTTTTCCCTGACTCAAAACACCTGCATGGGTCAGTTCACCCTTGTAAGAAGAGTCTGGGGAAGAAGTCACAATGTAAAAAGGAAAACCAGCCAAGCAATCCTGACTAGCTAAAATGACTGTGCAACACTGCCCCTGACGGGGACACATATTCCAATGAGAATACCCAGTGTGGGTCTCCATTTTCTTGATCATGCTTTTGATTTTGAATCAGTCAAGCACAAGGCACTTCAATTTTCTTTCACTGACAAAATCCTTGAGCCAAAGAGAGACATTTAGGCTTCTTTGTTTATTTGTCAGCAGGGTTATGCAAAAAGTACAGAACTGATTTGCAAAAAACCTGGTGGAGGGGTAGGGTATTACATTTAGGGGCAAATCTGGATCATTTACTATGAATTTGACTTTTTTCCTGTGAAGTCTCGTGTATGCTGGTTGACAGTGGCCTTGGCAGGTGCCCTTCTAGTTTGGTTTGTGATGACCCTGAAAGTGTTTTCAGCCAGCCTACCATAGTTTTGTGTACTAGGCTCAGTGAAAATTTTAAGCCAGTTTCTATATCTGCAGCTAGCATAAGCATAATCTACTCAATTTACATTATATGCATATTCATTTTCCACAAAGACATACACTAATTACACCAGTTACAATACCCTTAGTTATGTGCCGGTACTTATTCTACAATGCAATTAAGATAACTTCATCAGAAAAGCTTTCATCAGCCTGAACTAAACCAAGCTTCACAAATAACATTGTAATTAGTGGTCTGCCATATTCTCCATTAACCCCCACTGTTCCTAACAATTTCCAACTGTCATCTTCTTGCATTAATAAGAACCCACTGTCTCCACCTCTGTGTCTCGACAGAAAATCTCTCTGTCCCACTTTAGTCCTATATGTGACTCTTTCTCTCTCACTAGCTGCCTTTTATTAACCCCATGGAGCTTGTGCTTATTTATCAATTAACTCAAAGCCTGATGTGTGGCCCCACTGTGTTCACAACTAAAATCCAGTCAACTGCAGCAGAAGAACATCAAACCCAGCGGCAACATGTTTTAAGTTATGCAGTCAGAAGCACTGCTTTCTATGTGTTTTTTAATATCTTCTACAAAAACTATTAGAAAACTAGTTAGTGTCAAATGACAAAAAAAATTAGACACATACATGATAAACTCATATAGCATAAGATTTGATCCTCTATCATAAATCAACCTGCAACACTTTGGGCCTGATCTGCCTGTTGAGAAACACTGTACTAATGGAATTAAAATTGATTATATAGACTACCCATAGAAAAGAAAAAAAGAAATCCCCTGTCAAAGAAAATTAGAAAAAGGCTGTAATCCATATGAATTAATATCTGCTCTAAGTGGTCAATGGCTTTCAGTTATCCATCATGTTAATTCCCTCAAAAAGAGAAAAGCAATATAGAAGAAAGCATACTCATTGATTCTGGTGATATGATCAATGAGGTAAAATGGAAAACTCCAAGAAAAAGGCCAAAATATTGTCTTCTGTGTTTATCTTTTTGTTTTTTTCATTCTGTCAGTAATTGATTAAGAGCTTCAGATACAATATTTATCCCAAATCCCATAGGCTATTTAGTTTACGCTCTTTTCAACAGCTGGCCAAATGAGGGTTGGACAAATTACAGCATCCTTAAGATTTATGAGAACAATAACTCTGACAACACAGCACCACAGTAAGCAAGGGAATGATTAGAGGTCCAGTCTTTCATGAGCAACCATGTTAATAAGTGTTACTGTCTGAATGCCACAGTTGGAATAATGGAATAAGTTATTTTTGGAGCCTATGCTAGTGAGCATACCCAAACTCACCACTGGGTAACTGTACAGGTAGCTAGCAGAAAAACAAATGTGAGGTGATTTGACACACACACATTCATACACACCATAAGATAGAAGGACAAGAAGAACAATCTTGTTTTACCTTGCTGGAATAAGGTCCAGGGATGAGCAGTTTCAGCGCTTGTCTCTTCAGCTCTGTCAGCCTCGCATTACAGTTCTCACACCATATCCCTCTCTCACTGCCAGGGGAACTTCCACTGCCTGAGGCCGGTGATCCAGTACCAAAACCTGGGGAGCCACCTAGAGAACCAGGAGATCCTGTCCCAATGCCCGGAGAGATGGTCCCTGGTGATCCAGAGAAGGACCCTGGTGAAGAAATACCTGAGCCTGGGGACGGGGTGCCTGTGGAGCTTGGCATGGAGCCAGCACCCTCCGGGGTGGGGCGCGTGCTGGACCGGGCGGTTTCCTCATAGGCCTTTCGGTACCACGTGTCAGGGAAAAAGGAGGCAGATTTGGTGGGTGAAGTGTCAGGCATCTGTAAACATTTTTTTAAAAAGAGGAATTTATTATTAATGGCTGCATTTGTCATAAGGTTTGCAATTTCAATGCCCTGCTATTATGCACAATGGCTCAGTGGTACAGCTTCCTGGGACAAATACATGGAATGGTGCCAACACTAATGTTATGATCACTTTTATTAGTTTTCCTGCGATGGCAAGACAAAAGTTTGTCTTGAAAAAAGCAATACAACTCTGCACAACAGGTTACACTGGGATGAGAATAAATCATGAGGAGCTGTGGCATATTCATTTGCATGATACAGAACCTGTCTCATGCATATTAACAGTCAAGCTATTTGCATTTTGCCTGTAAAGCAAAATAAAGATGTTATTGCTATATCCACACTAGCCATATTTAGTGGATTACATATTTTGCTGAATTTAACAAATCATCCAGTGTTTGTATGACTATTAAACATATGAAGCACAAACTGATCACAAACTATGAAAATACTAACCTGACTCACTTGCATGTCTACACTTAGCCTAGATGCCAACAATTGATAATGGTGAATATGAATTAATATAAATGTAAAAGAAACTTGCAGCTAAATATACATGAAACAGTCATCATGTGCCAATAGCACAGAAAGGCAATGGGCTGCCAATGGTTAGACAGTGAGTCTAAACTACTGTGAGGTTATTAAATCAAATGGTCATTCGTTTGAAAACCCACAAACAGGAAGCAATGTTAAACATTCACAGTGATGGTGCCACAGCCCAAGCCGAGGCAGGCAACATATTGGATGCTAAATAGGATCAAGTCAGATTCCGTGTGTAGACTGTGTTATTTTTCCCTACTCAGACAGCCACATGGGAACATCAAATGAGCCGCAAGGAGTTGAAAATTAGATCTTTTGCGGCTGGGTAAATCCAGTCAGAGAAGAGTGACCCATTGATGTGGTGGTAGTTGAAAGGTTGGGCACTATAGCTACAGTAATCCCTCACAAGGACTATAATAAGGCAGAAATTGGCAGGCTGATAGGTGGGAATGCTCAGTCATCACCAAGTGAAGAGGCTGGTATAATGTGAGCCAACCCTGTCTTATAAATTAACACGAATAAGGCTGCGGGCATAAGGAGTGACACAAGTGTGAGTGTGGCTGCTTGGTTCTCACTTAGTGGTAATTAGAGATGTGGGAGATCTATCAGTGAAAATGCATGTCACTGTTGTGACAGCGAGAGCAGCAATGTGCAAAATGTGATCCTCACAAAGCAATCAATCAACAGCGAGAAGACAAATCTAATGAGAGCTGTCACCTTCATATTTACGGCAGCCCGAAAAGGGGTGAGCAAACTACAGTTCCTTCTGAAATGGGTGGGCGGTGTGAGCCGAAGTGCATGCACCACTGAATGCATGACAAGTTCCTATGTTGACCAGGGTTATAGCCTGGGTAACAGAGGTGCGTCCAAGCCCTCGGCAACTGGAATAATTAACCTACCCCATATTTTCTGCTCCGGCTGCTCACAGACCTCTCCTTAGTCCCCGACAGTGAAGTCATGTTGGAGGTGAGAGATGGGGGGAGGAGGAGAGGAGAGGAGAGGAGAAAGAAACCTCTGCTGCTGCGTCACATTCAAAAGGAGACCGCCGGATCGATTTCAATTAACCACACGCCCCTGCAGTTTGCTCTTCTCAGTCCGGAGGCAACCTCACGCTGCTTCCAAGCGCAGGTGGAAACCGGTTACATCCCCATGCCGTCGCCAACAAACAAACAAACAAACAAACAAACATCAAAGACATAAATCAAAAATAAAATCCTGAATGGTTTGGTTTTCTGCTCCCGTGGGGTTTGTTTTGTTTTGTTTTTTGCTTTCAAAGAGAGCCGTCGGACCTCTTGCAGAAACCGGACTGAGGATTCACACAGGTCGTGCGTGAAGGCAGACCGCTCCCTGACAGCAGAGTCTGCTCTGCGCTGAACGGGGGTCTCTGCTCAACAGACTGGCATCGCTCTCAGCCCTGCCTCTCCCCATCAGCGCTCAGTCTCAGGCTGACCAGGTAAAAGAAAAAACAAACAAAAAAACAAAAAAAAAAAACAAAAAGGGGCAAATTCCGACGCACGGCTCAGGTATCAGTCACAAAGTCACAACTCGTTATATCGAGTGAGACCTAGCTGGTGCACACCTCAGCTAGAAGGAGTCAGCTCCTCGCTGTTTACAGCTGAAGTCTTACGGTCCGTACCCTCCTGTTGACTTCCCGGGGCTCCGCACTCTGCTGAAGCCAGCAGCAGACTGAGACAGCGGAGAGGCGCACATCTGGATGAGGGCGGGGCCTCCCTGCCCCTCATGGACCACAGGCCAATACACATCCAGAGGTTCCAGCCGAGTGGCAGGTGGACTGCTGCCCTTTTCAAGTGAGAAAACTAGACTTTCTATATGGAGATTTGTCACATTACTTTGGGGTGTCGTTATATGTTGAATTCAAAGCTAACCGGAGACACCTGTGCACTATAATTTAAGGGGCACTCCCATGGTTTTAGCACTGAGGACACTGAGGTCTGCACACTTAGAATAAACTAACACGTTGGGTTATTTTAGACTGATTCCAGGATTTCTAGATGGAATATATTTTAGTTGAACTACTTTTAGGCCAACAAAAATAAGTAACATATAAGGTATCCTGCATGGCATCATGACCTCAGGATATAAAAAATCCTGGCTATATAGCTCCAGGCTCTTTTTTTCAATCAAGTAGCTACTGAGAAGGTCAAAACCTTTTGGGATGGAGGGGATGGAGATGAAGAAGAGTAACAAGTTACAGCCTCTATAAGTCAGAATCTCAGGCTAAGGGTTCATTTGGCTGGTCATTCATTCATTCATTTTCCATACCGTTTATCTGAAACCAGGTCGCGGGGTGGGTGGGTGTGGTGGCGGGCTGGAGCCAATTCCAGCTGACATTGGGTGAGGGTAGGTACACCATGGATAGATCCCCTGTCTATCGCAGGGCTAACACATAGAGACAAACAACCATACACACACACTCACTAACACACCTACAGGCAATTTAGAGTCACCAATCAACCTAACGTGCATGTCTTTGGACTGTGGGAGGAAGCCGGAGCAGCCGGGGGACACCCACGCAGACATGCAAACTCCACACAGAAAGGCCCCAGGCCCGGGGTTGGGATCCAGAACCTTCTTGCTGCGAGGCGACAGCGCTGGCTGGTCTTCATTTGAATTAAGTGTATGAATGCCAAGTCAAAGAACAGTTATGTAGGATAGGTTAGGTTTGAAGAAAGTTTAAATCAAAGTTTAAAAGCAGTTAATCTTTCTACATTAACTTCTTAACTTCTAATTGTTGCAATGAAGGAGACACCTTTGCATAAAGGCACATTAGTGTTTTCAGGAACCACTGTTTTGTAATAGAGAGCAGTGTATGAGTGGTAACACAGTGCCCTCTGCTGTGGTCCTAAAGTTATTGCTGGAGACAGACAGCTGAGGGAATAAAGAGCTGAGACAGCTTTAAACACATTTAAGTCAATGGTGTCCATCTTTATAGAAAGCTGACTGTTAATTTTTGGACTTGGGCCTATCAAGTCTTTTGTGAAATTTTAAAAAGGCCACAAGAAATGTTTCTCTCACACAAACTATATTACAGAAAAAAGAGGCACAATTTAGGGTAGCTGTTTGCATATTCACACTAACAGGCCTTTTTCACAGAAGACATTTTGGCATAGCCTAACAAAGCCCAGGTACAGATAATAAAATTAACTAGAAATTGCATTTGGACTGTTGTTTCTGAAGTCAGACTGCATTGCTTTATGAATGGCTTGAAATATCCATGAAACTTGAACTTAGATTAAAATAAATATATGAAGGTTGCAGAGATGGACAAAGTACTCGACCCCAGTACTTGAGTAAGAGTACAAATACTACCGGTCAAAATTTACTCCGTTACAAGTAAAAGTAGCTCAGTCTAAATGTTACTCAAGTAAGAGTAAAAAAGTACTTGCTTTTAAAGGTACTTAAGTATCCAAAAGTACATGCTTTTAAATTTACTTTAAGTAAAAGTAAGAGTAAGAGTAAGAGTAAACTTCTTATTTTTCACATCAATGAATTACTATAATTTTTTCTAAATGAATTTAAGGACCTTTTAACTCTTGTTTCTGAGAATTAACTCTTTGAAACCACCTGCACTGATGTGCTTGCTTTTAGAACCACAAAGTTATATAAAGCCTGCAGAAACACCTATAAAAACAAATAAAATGAATGGGATCGTAAGAGGACAGCAGATGTTGCAGATGCAGTGTTTATTAACAATCATTAAAATTGTAACCAAATGAACCTGCACCGTCCAACTAACTCTCTATCATTTAGCTAAGTTGGGAACTGGAACCCCCTCAAAGACCAATGTTGTCCCCAGACCACTGGTTGAGAACCACTGCTTTACAAAAAATTACATCTCTGCTTTCAATAACTCAATGTTGAAGTCACTTGACTTTCCAGGAAGGACATGTACCAGTACAATATAGGAGCACAACAAACTCTGTCTCCCCATGTCTGTCTTGTCTGTCTCCGTGCCTGTCTCCCAATGTCCGTCACCCCATGTCTGTCTTGTCTCCCCATGTCTGTCTTGTCTGTCTCCGTGCCTGTCTCCCAATGTCTGTCTCCCCATGTCTGTCTTGTCTTGTCTCTTGTCTCTATTATCCGCTTTTACGTAGATCCCAGTGGAGAGTGTGCACTGTGATAGGTTTCATTCTTTGACAAACACAGCTTGTGTCCAATAGTATTTTAGAATAAAAAAAAAAAATTCCAAAAAGAGCAGACCTGAAAGTAACGAGTACTTTTCAGCCTTCCTAGAAATTTACTCGAGTAAAAGTAAAAATATTTGTCTTGGAAATGTATTCAAGTAAGAGTAATAAGTACCAAAGAAATCTAATACTCAAGTAAAGTACAAATCCTCTGGATATGTACTTAAGTACAGTACTCAAGTAAATTTACTCCGTTACTGTCCACCACTGGAAGGTTGTGAAAATGCTGAATCAAGGTGTAAAAATCCACATTTTCTGTTTTACTCAGTATTTTCTATTAACGTTGGACAGAGTAGAGCAGTTGGAGGCTACTCCTGCCACTTGGAAGCTCAAAGTTCAAATTCTGTGAGTCACTGTGCTTTTGTGGTGACATTGTGTGAAAAAAGACAACTTTGCCTACAATCTGGAAACAAATGCTGTGTGTAGAGTGATATTTGTGGCCATGAGGATGAGTTACACAGAAATGTTTCAGACCAGTTGAACAGTTTCTCCCGACTCTAACTGTGGACGTTCCACCACATACACACAAATATAAAAGTCTAAAAAGGTCCAGAAACGTTGATAAAACTTGGGCTGTCACTGTGTGAAAAGTACAACTGGGATTTAAAAGTTGAATTTAACCAAAAATGAAGGGAAGTTTCTGAACATGTTGACTATTGAATGGTGTTTCTAGTTGAAAGTATAAATGCATAGAAAGTAGGGAGGGAGTAAGGAAAAAAATGTCAGAGAAGCTGACATATATATATATATATATATATGTATATATATATATATATATGTATATAGCTTTTTCAGCAGTCCCAGCCAATTATAACTTTATTCCATTAGCGATTTACCTGCATCAGTTTCAGGGTTCTGGTATTGCACATGCTGGCTTGCTGTCACATTGTCATGGCTTATTGGGACACTTCAATACAACTGAGCCATCACCAATGTTATAATTAACACCCGTGCTTTTCCTGCTGTGGCAAGTCTAAATGTCTGCTGTGAAAAGGGCCTATTGGAAATTTACTGAGGAAAAGAATGCATACATGAAAATAAAATGTTTATTGTGTTACTATGTGTGTCACTGTTAATGGCTTGTTTCAACTTTATATTACTACATATTACTATAATTATAGTGAACAAAAGATGGCCTACAGGCATGCTGCTTCTACAGATTTATGCCAATGCATAGGCCTACAGATGGTTTTTAAGAACTAATGTGTTGGAATATTTATACCTGAATTTAAAATCAATATACTGTTTGTTTGTTTGTTTGTTTGTCTGCACTTAAGTACCCCCTTCTAGTTTTCAGTTAATTAGGTACAGCTGAAACTAAGCCAGTCTTATACAGCAACCCTGTAATAAATCCTCCTTCATGACAGTTGTAATGTTCATTTTCTGTTGAAGAGAGGAGCTGATTATCTTTTTGGAGGATGTAAAGCTGGCAAAGACTGGAATAAACTTATCTGTAGAAGTGGCAGAGGGGATGGGAGGGAAAAAAATGCAGAATCACAGAGCAGAGGATGTTGACCTCAGAGAAACAAGGTAATACAGTCGGCCTATTTAAGCCCTGCAAATAGAACACAGTAGTAATGTCAGCCTGATGTCCAGTACTTTAAGAAATAACTACCGGAACATATAAGGTTTATAGTTTCAAAGAGATATTACAAGTACCCCTTTGGTTGTGTCCTAGTGGAAAAAAGTCTGAAATCTTCCACACAAATATCTTCTTACCAATAAAGTAAGCAAAGTTTATTTCAAAATCATACATAGATATTATTTTGTGAATCATATGGTCTTGAATTAAAGAAAAAAGTCTACGGACTGTAAACTTCACGGTGTGAAATGTAGCCCACCCAGAAACAACGCCATGCACCTGGCAATGTCCTTTCCCTAACAAATTCTGGAAAGATGTGTCCCCATATGTTGAGAATAAGAACATTGACTGACTTTTCTCAAGTATAACAATAAACTTAAATGATGGTAGGCCTACATAATCAATTTGGTGATTATTTTAGCGAAATTTGATATCCATAAATCCAAATTTAGCCACCTTAAGCCTTTACTAATAGTATTTGAAAATATAATTAAACAGTAGCCTACATTACAACTGTTTAACTCAAAAAAAAAAAAAGAAAAAAGAAAGCAGCACAAACCATTTGTTTAATAAGAAAAGGTAAAAACACAGTAGTGTGCTGGCCCAACCAATGGATGATTGACGGAGGAATTGAACCTGCCCGCTCCGGTACAGTAGGTGGCGCTACACGCCTTTAAAACTGCTTTAGGCCCCTTGTCCACTGGCTCGTATACTGCCACCAACAAAGTAGCAGTGGGATTGTTCATAGGTATTGTGTGTATAATCTGTGTGTTTCGCCGTATCGAATATTTAAACACTTTATTGGAAATCCTTTATATTTAAACAGCTTTTTCTGAGCCGTGGGTCTGTGCAGTGTCTGAACCGACCCGAAGTTGGGAGCTAATCCCCCGAGCTGAAGGCTGACTGCAAGATTGTTAAGGTAAGTTGCTAATTTTATATCAGTTACTATTCCGTCTTCCCAGAGGTGAAACCTGTCAGCCACTTTCACTGTCTCATCTCCTAGTTTTGAGGCAGCAACCGACGCATTAAATGTTTGGTCGTGTTTGACATTAGTGTCTACAGGTTGCGCTGAGTTACAGATGTAACTGACCAGAAACCTGGATTAAAAATCGTGCAAACATACGAGCCATTAAAGTTTCTTGTTTGTCATGTCAGCCAGTGTCTGTTAGCCATAAACACCGGCAGTGTCTCGGTATTTTCGAGGGTGCGTTTGTTTACTAGCTAACGTAAACTAAAGGAGTCACGGTGCAGCCTGTTTGCTAGCACCCCGGTAGCGTGAGGTCGTGTTTGCTCAGGCTGTCAAACTACCGTGTTAGCCTGCAGCTCCTGTTATGATTTCTGGAATAATACAACCTGGTTGTTACGATGGCTTAGCTTGGTGTTTGCACATGTTATTTTTTTTTAAACTGCTAAATACTCGATCTAAGATGTATCTTGTGTGAAACTAAATGTTTCCTGCAGTAGTGTGGTGCGGGAGGTGCTGTTGTAAAATGTGAGGCGGTCTCCGACACGAACAAAAGGCTTTATAATGTCATCTCAACATCACTGAGCTGCTAATGGCATGTTGCGATCCCGTTTCCGTGGCGACAGGCTTCCCCGTGGGTTGACTTTACCTGGAGCAAGCTGATGAGTGAATATGACCTTTATCACAGTGTCCACATGGTCTAATGGTAAAGCGAAAGTAAGACCCAGATGTTGAACAGTATTTACTAACAGTTCCCTGTCCTATTCCTGCCTCACAGCGGCCACACGTCCTGTCCAAACCTGTCTGTCAGCCCTGGCAGCAGCACTGGAGAGTCACCTCCCCAGGTGAAGGAAATCTGCTCAGATAAATGTCACATCTTGCCACTTAAGTGGACTTCTGACTCAATGAACTCAAGGGTGTTCTTTCCAGCGACAGGACTGCACCAACAATGAAAGGTAAGGTGTCCACTAATTCAGGATTCAATTTCAAATGGCAGTAGAAATATGATTGTGAATTATCTTTCAGGTGGACTTCAGAAAACAAGAAAAGGTGAACCTAAGAGGACATTAGCAAAGAAAGTCACAGCTTCGTCTCCGGTCACAGAGGAATCAAATGCTGTGACAGGCAGTGATTTTGACATAGCCAGCCAGTCCTCAGCATGTTCCTTACCAAATACTCCAAAAAGAGGCAGAAGACGAATGGGACAATCACAAGAAGCCTGTCGGACTTCCACGCCTGTACACAGCTCCTCTGCTGGCAGGCTCGCCAGTAAGTCCCCTCGTGGAACAAAACAAGGAGAACTGGAATACACTGAAATCATCACTCAGCTAAAGGTGTTTGATCATATTATTACTGATAAATATTATCTCTGCATTTTTGAGCCCACAGACAATCCGTTCTACACGGTCAATTTCAGTCATATTACTTAACTCCTTTAACCTCTGTTCTGTTGTAGACATCAGAGGTAGATTCACCATGCTGCAAATCAAAATCTCAAAGCAAATGCAGAAGAGGTCATGCCTCCCAGCCAAGACAAGTCAGAAAAAGGGTGACGAAGGAGCAAACACAGACCTGCGGTAAAACCAACGGTCGACAAGCCAAGTGCCAGCCCGGAAAGAAGCGGAAGACTGGGACAAGGAATTTACAGAAGGATACCACCTCTCTGTCAACCAAACGCCCTAGACCAAGATTTGAACTGAAGAAGCCTGATGCAGAAGAACAAGGTATTGTCTTCTTTGGGCTTCTCTCATACAGAGTCAACATAATGCTTTTAAGAAATTCACTATCCACAGATAATCTCACTTTTGTAAATCAGTCAGGTTTGTAAATCTATCTGTTCTAATTTCGTATTATTGCTCTTCCTCTCTACCCCCTACCCCCGAAAAAAGAAGAATCTTTCCTGTCTTCAGATCTATCAATAGAGCTAAGTCATGATGAGGAACAGCTGCCATCTTTGTCTACCCAGGAAGATGAGGAAAGTGATGAGGAGGAGCTACCAAGCTTCTTGATGCAGATGGACAAAAGTGAGAGATAACTAGTGAGAGGACTAAATATGGAATGGATTATGTGCACATACTGTCTATCTTCAGTGGATTGTTTGTGCTCTCGTGTTTCAGAGTCCCTGTCCATTTCAGAAGGAGCATTTGTGTGGTGCAAATTTAGAAATTATCCGTTTTGGCCTGCATTGGTGAGTGCAAGAACATTGATTTCTCATCAGCACATGCTTTGATAAAAGTTTTAAGATGGAACAGTGCATAATTTCTGAACTGGTGAATTTCTTAATGCCTTAATGGTTTAAAATTTTTAAAATCCATATTATTTTACTCTGCAGGTTAAAAGTGTGAACCGTAAGCAGAAAAAAGCCAGCATCATATTCATTGATGACCCAATGATTCAGAAAAAGAAAGGGTAGGAAATGAAATGTATCTTATCTCACCGCTTTGCAGGTTAATGCCTCTGCAGTGCTAAAGAGTGTGTACTGTATATCACTGCACTAGGTTGTAATGATCACTAGTCTCAAAATGAGTTAGAATGAAAGTTATGTAGGCGTCCTATGCAACAAGATTGTATAGTAAAAATCCCTTTGTAGTAGTGACCGCACACATTAAGATGTTAAAGAGCAAACTGCTGGCACACTTTCAAATCATCAGGAATTTAGTTTTTTGTTGTATGTTTGTGTTCTTGAAGGTTTTTTGTGGCTCTGAAAACCCTGAAGCCTTTTGACTGTGTAGAAGCTGATGAGCTGGTGGTAAGAATTGCTCACAAATGAAACACTTGATTTTCTGAAAACAATATTTGACATTCTGGCAGACTACTTCTCTCTGTCATATTTGGTTTTGTCATAGTGTAAAGCCAAAGAAAACTATGATGCTGCAATTGCGTGGTCCTTGGATCTCATAGAAGACTACAGAATACGTATTGGTATGTATTGCCCATTTGATGCTTATGCAGAAACAGATATAGGACACTGATATTTACATGCATTTCATGTAAACGGTATTGATTTGATACCGCTGAACTTTTGGCAGCATTAACCGTGTCTTTGTTTTTGTAGCATGTGGCTCATTTTCTGGCTCCTTTATCGAGTACTTTGCTCATGGCATGAGTAAGTTTTGTTGTATGATATCACAGAATATTAGGCTACTTGAGCACACCTGCAGCCCCACTTGCTCCTGACGATACTCTTCACTGTTGGTTTTTACCTATTCTAGGCCATCCAGTGAGGCGGATGTACCCGCAGGCACCCTCAGAGAGACTGACCATCACCAGTGACACAATGTTGGAGGAGCTGTGTGACAGTCATAAGGAGGACAGCTTTAGTGAACAGCAGGGAGAGGTCAGCAGGAGTTCAAAGAGGCTGCTGCCAGACCGGACTCATGCTGCCCATAACCGCGCTAATGAAAAGCTCGTACATTTCATCGTCAAGCAGCGGATGGTGGAAGAACGCCTTCTGGTATGATTAATGAAGCCTCTTGTTTTGCTGTGTTGCTAATGTAGTTCTTGGATTAAACAAATACTTTATTTTAACACTTTCTCAATGCAATTTACTCCAGATTCGTGTTGGTAAGGTTTTCATTCAGAAACAATTTGGTGTGCCAAGTAGTGGCTTTGCCATTCTAGCTCATGTACTGTAAAAGAAGTATTACTACCTCTGGTTGTTTTACATGGAGATATACTCCAGTGACATGCCATTCACTACAATGTTAACTGACAAGATGAACCAGTTCTACATGTTGAACTGTCACCAATGATTTGAATGAATCATTAGAATGAATTTCTTCCATGTCCTGCCAATGTTATTCATGTAATAAGAAACACATTTTAATGTGTTTGCCTCAAGCTGGACATGACTATATCACTTTTAAGCTTTTTAGCTTGTAACTTTAACATTACAAGGCCAGTTAGTAATTTACATTGGTAAAAAAAAAATCTGTAACATGAAAGCAAAAACAAAATAGATCTTAATTAACTCTGAATATAATGCACATCAATATACAAATATATCACAAAATAAATGCATAAGTAGATTGCTTGCATGAAATCAAGGTGTTGACTCATGGTTTTTGGGTAAAACTGCTATAAAACAACTCTTTCTGCAAAGTGATTAGTTCATTCCCTGGTTAAAAAAAAACAAAAAACACAGAAACATTCAAACCGCATAGCAACAAAGTTATTGAAAAGTACAGATTAGGAGTATTGCTGATAATTTCTGAAGGCACTTAATAATTACACAGACTACATTAAGGCCAATTAGATGTCTGATGTCTGTGTGATTTAGAGCTCTCCAATGAGTGTCCTGAGTGTTGACCTCAATTCAGCCAGGAGTTTTTAGCAAATTACAAATCGCTGTTCCCTCCCAATCAATATTTAACTTGCAAGAGCTCAACCAGCTTTGCGAACACCCTGCACACAGTTTTACAAAGCTGAAACAAACATAGACATGGGTGAAAATTTATGAAGGGAATAATTCCGTTTTTACATTTCTGCATATGTTCATTTGTTTTATATTAAATAAGGGATCAAAAAACTAAATGTGATTGATTTTAAATAGGCATATAAACTGTAGTATGTTGGACTAAAAAATAGCATGTAAAGTGATGAAGATACAAGCACCCATCCCTGGATGAATAAATCCACCCTTACCATATCACTCTCAAAACAGGCTGTGATCCATGGGCAGCAGCAGTCCAGATGGCTGCAGTCCTTTCAGAGGGCCAAACGGAGACAGGTGGTGAACATATACCTGGAAGATGACCAGCAGTTGGACCAGGTTTACTGGTACCTAAACGAGCTCTATGCATCAGCCATGGCCACAGGTCCTTACCTGGCCAAAGTTAAATCCATGGAACGTGTCCCCTTTGTCCTGGATGTGCTGCTTCCTGAGGTGAGCTTAAGCTTTCATCAGTGTTTTCTGGATGTCATTGTCTGTCCATTCCATTATCGTAACACAATATCTCAGTACCGCCTTGATTGAATTTTTCCAAATTTTGCACAAACATTTACTTGGACTCAGGGGTGAACTGATTAGATTTTAGTGGTCAAAAGTCAAAGTTCAAGGTTACGGTGACCTCACATTCCCCATTCCCTCTCTCTCTCTCCCTGACTTTTCTGTCTCTGTCTCACAGCAACTTTCAGAATAAAGGTAAAAAAGCCCAAAAAATTACTTAAAAAAAAAAGCAACCTCCATAAAACAATTTTTTGGCCATAAGTCAAAAGTTCATACACTACTTATGACACAATTTAACACAAATGTCTGTGATAACATCTTATATCCAAATGGTCAAAGGTCAACCTTATTGTGACATCACAATGTTCTGCAAAAACACTTGTGGTTTTTATTCATTGCTGTAAATCAGGAAGGGGAGATTGCAACCATATTTCCTGCAACCTGTCTGGTTGGTGAAGGTATACAAGTTCTAGTTTTTGTCTATTACAGTGTGTTTCCTGCTATGCAGTTCAGAGTTTATGTACTTCAGGTGCTGTAATATTATTGTCTCTCTATCAAGGCCATCATCTATGCCATAGCTGGGGTGGACAATGTCTCACTAAAAAAGGCAGAAGAAAAGTACCTAAAAGGACGATGTATAAGTAACAGGTAAGAGTCTAATGAGTTCAACCATTAAAGAAACAATTTTTACACTAATTACCGCATATGATTTGTGATTTTTTTTTTTTGTCTTATTCTTTTTTTCAGAGAAAGACAGGAGTTTGACTTGATGATTGAGCGGGAGATAAGGAAAAAATCCCAGCATCAGAACACTGCACATGCATTATTCTCTGACCATCAGTTAGAGGATGGAGTATTATAAAAATGTATTTTGTTATTATTCCTTTTTTTTTTGCAAATGTCTTTTTTATAGGTAATGTGGCCTATAAACTGTGTCTATATGCCTTGTAATCCATGATAATTCACAGCACACTGACTCAGTTCTCCTTTGCATTTTGTTTATAATCATGTAAGGATTTTCAATCTAAAAATCTGTTCAAAATGTGAATCAACAAAAGATGGCTTCAAAATGTCAACAGTAATTATGCTATAACTTTAATAATAAGGCTTTCACACAATAAAGCATGAATGAGTGCCAAATTAAAAAAGACCTGTCTCAGGACAAAAATGAGCCATTTGACATTGAGAGCATTACTGTCAACTTACAGATTTATTTAGAAGTCATTCTGTACCTTTTCAGATAAGGCTGACTTCTGAAAGTGCCTAGTGTTATTAAAAAGGCATTGGTTATTTTTCATGAAACAAAAACCTCTCACACTAGGTCATCACCCTGCAGATGTACACAGACTGCACAGACACCTCACCTTACTGTTGACACTGATGTTGGGTAGAAAGATACAATATCAAAGATCAAAATGTGCTGCGGAGGGCTGAATTTGAACAAAGCTGTCAACAGCAGAAGGATCTGCTTCCAGTGGTGGAATGAAAGACTGACTCATAAAAAAACAAATAACGTGAATGTAAGATTAACAAAAGAAATGAAGTCAACTCTCCATGCTGCTGCTACCATCACAAACGATAAGAAACAAAACTCATCTACACCTGCATAACATGCTTCACAGGGTGCCTTCTGAATTATTTTGTTTGCTTATTTTATATGTGGTCAGAATTCAACACCAAGTCCTAGAAATGTGATGTTGCACAACTTCCTTTTCCTCATGCATATTTTTAGTATTACTTTTTTCATATAGTGCACTATGAAAGTGTCACTTGCATGACTGTGAACACATTAGAATGCCATCAGATCGGCATCCAACTCTATTATCAATCTTTTTTTCACTAGGCAATTTGGGGTAGTTTCATCTCACAATCTACATTGATAGCTGCTAGGCAGACACACTGTAGCTGTCTTGATTTTTTTTAATAGAATGTATATAGTGTCTCCCTTATATTTATAGAGAAGCTCTCTAGTTCATTCTAATTTCTCTGCTATCTTTGACATTTTAAACATGTTCCTTACATTTCTTATAAGTTGTATGATATCATTCCCTCACATCTGATGGTATGTGGCAGTAACTTTAACCTTGGCTCTAGATGTGACTTGAGAAAAACAAGAATATTAATTACAAAAAGCAAATACACTCTGATTATGTGGACTATCAGAAGAAATGACCAGTGGAAAATACATGTACCAAAGCCCTGTCCTATAGCTACTTTCCCACAATGCATCAGTGCATAGAGGCTTTCTTTCACTGATCTTGCTGACCAGCTAAAATATAGATGACGCTGTAATAAATAACTTGTTTGTTGAGCAATGCTGCAAATGCAAACACATATTGTATTTCAAACAATATGTAAACCACTGGACTTTGGTTTCTGTGATTTTCTCCTCAAAGATCTGTGTTGTAAACCACTGTTGTTGTGCACCCTAACCCAATTTAGATAGTTGGGATTTTGGGCAGCAAGCAAGCAAGGCGAGGAGCAGTTTGAGGGTTGCGCAAAGCGAGACTCGTCTGTGACTTATCTGTGCTGTGTTTAAGCAGAAATCACGCCCAAACAGAGGAGGGCAGCAGTGCGCCTCTCCTGCGCCTACTCTGTCAGAGCCGAGGACCACGAAGAAGACGCGCCCGGAGCACTTTCCGACCGTGGAAGTGGCGCTATCCGCTGTAGACGCCTCAAGTCAGGAGCATTTCGTGCTGGCCAGTCCCCTGGAGTGTCCAGAGGGCTTCACGCATGAGTTGCACTTTGAAAAAGGGCGGATTATGACACAGGAAGGAAAGAACCGGGAGATTCGTCTAGGAAAACTAAACATTTGGGGCTCTGATAAAGCCGTCAACATCCTTGAACAGGTAGTGTGGCGTTAACGGTGGCAGCAGCTAGCGGTACATTGCATCACGTTTTCCAGCGCAGTTGACAGAGAGCTAAAGGGACTAGCTCTCTAAACTCCCACATGCTGTCTAAATCACCAAAAAGACTTACAGTAGGGAACTTGACTTATCGGCTGTTGTGTGATGTTGCCAGTTACTACAAGCTGGTTTCATGACGCTAGGCTACAGTGCGTTTGCACTGTGGTAGCTAAAGCTAGACCACTGAACTACCTTTACCTAGCTAAATTCACAGACTCGTGTCAACCCGAGACTCGTCGCTAACGACAAAGAGCATGTAGTGTGATGTTGCAACTGGTAAAATAATACTCCTGGGTGTCAGTGTTAGCTTGGATAATTTACCAGCCACTTAGCCAAGCTAAATTCATGTAAACGCCAGATACCGCTGTACGTTAGCGAAAGTAGCAAGATACCTCAGGCTAGTCAAGCCAGCGATCCCGACTTTGCTTTTAACTAGTTATTCTAATGATTAAACAGACTTCATAGTTAAATATTGAGCGCTGGAGTTCATTTACTGTGTCACAAATTAGATCGTTTTACACCATACCTAACATGAAATAACAGATATTTTGTATTCCCTAAAACGCTTACGTACGTCTTAAGCTAGGTTAGCTAGCTCAACTTTTAACGGCGAGCTCGGATGAACTGTAATCCTGCGTGACCTTGCGAGCTAACTGGATAGCCTGCTAATGTAACTGTGGGAAGTGTGTAAGACAGCCGTCAACCATTATTCTGCACTCAATAATATGAACATATTTATAATCTGCGGCCTGTGTTTAACAGCCATGTACATTACGTTGCACAGAGACAGCGATTGATTGTTTGTTTACATCATGTCAAGCTAGCCCAACGCTAACGAGCGGAGCTGGTGAAGCTAATCTTTGCAGATGCTAACGAACGAGCTAACGTTACCCAGATAGTTGACGTTTAAAAAAATCTTTAAAGTGCGAATCTCGATTCATATGTGGGAGGATTACCTGTGGCAGTCGGTCTGGGTTGTAGTGAGCTGTGAGAGTTACAAATGTTTCTGGTTGTCACACACAAACCCTGCAAGTATTCAACGTGTGCGCTAGATTTTGTATTTGGAGAAGCTACTTTTGTTATTTTAACCGACTTATTTGCTGTCGTAAAATGTTCGCCTCCGCCGCCGTGCCTCTTGATAGTGCTGTGACGCTTTAAAGTGCACATACAGGGCTTGTTTTGTCTGCAATGTCATAGTATCTGTACGTGTTTCATCTGAAGCCATGGCATGTGGCAGCGCAGTGACAGGCTCGTTGCGCGGGAGTTCACTTGAATCCACGTTGTTTTCCACTGTGGTCACAGAGGGCAGTGTTGTGTCCAATTTTGCAGACTGAAACCGATGAGCAAATTTCCTTTTAGGTCGGGTTGGCCTTGAAAGCGCCACTGTATGTACTGTACTGTTGGAAATAGTGTGTATCTAGTCGGATCATCAGCGCAGTAACAGTGCTGAGGGACATAATTAACAGACATGGGTCAGTAATGATAATAACATATGAAAGAAAGTAGACACTAGTAGACAGGTAAAACATGATGATACAAATAACCGTGTTAAAGCCATGAAAAATAAGGCAATTTTATTTCTAAAAAGTTTAAAATCTTTTTCAGATGATTGTGATTAATTGTGCTTAATCTTGACAAACAGGGTGAGAGTAAACTTATAAGCACATGTGAAAGATTGAGGATATATTGAAAGTAAAATATTCATAAAATTGTTCAGAAAACTCAGTCGCAACTAATTGATTAATGACAATCAATTAAAGCTTCACCATACAGTTAAGCTTAAGAGATATTAAAGTAGTAATATTGGCTCGTGCCTATAAATGAAAAAATATTTTGCCATTGTCTGTTAGCACAGAGAAGGAATTTAAAAAATGCCACTTTAGGAGGTTTTCTGATCAACGATTTGAATAGTGTGAGCATTTTATCAGAACACACTGTCAGAACCGACATCTAGTAAGAGATGTAAAGCAGTATGCTCGTGTTGTTGGTGATTAGAAAGCAGAAACCCAGTTGCAGCCACAGTTGTCAGAAAGTCTGCTGACGCCACATTTCCTGACAACTGGGGCTACAACTGTGGTTTGAAAGAAAGACCTCTTTTGTTCTGTGAAACCCTATTGGGCAGATAAAGCCTGAGGTGGAAGGGCTCAGAAAGGGTGTTCCACAGATCGTAATTTTACCATTACTTATTGAGGTTTAATTAATGAGAAGGTATTTAGGGCAGGTAATATTTACCAAATAACCACTTTACATCATCAATAATGTCTCAAAGTTTTGAGGGAACTTTAGTGAAAGGTAACTAGACTAACTGCTGTTACTAATATACTGTATGTCCTGTGTTGTTGTTTATACAGTGAACAATGCATGACCTGACAGCCCAAGTCACCAGCAGCCTGCTGCCTTTCCCAGGAGTGACTGTAGATGCTTTGGGGGAGGATGAGATCACTCTAGACTCTGTTCTTCATGGGAAGTTCACTGTTGGTAAGCCTGTTTTTACCGATCAATGATTTCTATAAATGGATATTTTCTGTCCTCCATCCTTGTCGATTTTTGAAAGCTTTAAAACATACTGCCACCACTCTTTTCATCGATAAGTAATCAATAAACACTGAACCATTTCTGACACCCAGGTGGAGACCATGACACATTTTTTGATTCATAATTTTTTTAAAAGCATGAGAAACGGTAGAGTTAAAAAAAAAAGTTACAAAAATAACACATTGTTATAAATTTGTTGATTATCATTTTTTGTCTCAGTCTAATATCTAAGATGAATTAATTGCTAATTAAACAGTAAGAATTTTTTTTTTTATTATTTGTTATTTTGTGATGCTAAAAATCTTTATCTATTATCACAAGGCTACGTTTCAACTTCAGAACAGCTGGTAGAACTGGTCCATGTTGGCTCATGAGCAGTGTGATTGCAGAAAACTGAACCCAGATTGGTGACACCATTTACCCATTTATATCACAGCCTCTTAATCTTTCATTTCCTTTTCTGTTTGTCAAGGCCGCAGTGGCCTGGCCTGGCTGGCCTGTGGCCCCCATCTGGAGGTTGTTCATGCAGTGACTGGAGAACGACTGTCAGCGTACTGCTTCAGTGGCGGAGGGGAGCACCCACCTAGTGTCCTTGCTGCCAGGGACTTCAGCTGGCTCAAACGGTCAGAGCTTTGTTTCTCTATGTATCTCTTCAATGTCAATGACTGTGGAGGGGAAATATCAAATATTTACCTCTTTACTGTTCAATATTACCAGGTCTGGACTGCTGGTTGGCGTGGAGGAAGCAGAGGGCAGTGTGTTGTGTCTCTATGACTTGGGACTGTCAAGGGTGGTCAAAGCTGTGGTCATACCAGGCAGGGTGAGTTGTGCACAAGGGTCTTCTTCACTCTTCACTAGAAGAGAAGGTCTATCACGGCAGGATAAACATTCAGTTGATAGGCAACAATGAATAATCTTTGGTAGTCTCTGGCTAGGATGAGCGGTATGGCTAATGAATCAATGAAGGAAAGCTTTGAATCTAAATGCTAAAATCATGAATTGGTAAATGACTAGTGTAAGGCTACATACATTTCTAACACTAATAGATTTCTTAGAATATAGGAAATTACTGTCTCTCTATTGTAAGCAAGAAAAAAAAAACCTCACCCCTTCGCAGAAATCACAGCCTGCAAATACTTTTTTTAACCGTCCATGATGTTTTTGTTTTAGGCCTTGTTCCTTGAAGAGCAATTTGTAGTTCTGAAATATCTCACATTAGCAGATTTTTATGTCTCAGTGACAATAGCCATGGCCAGAGGCATTATGTTTTCAGGTTGTCTGTCCACTTGTCCGTCGTCCATCCCATTCTTGTAAACGCGATTTTTCATTTCTAGCCTTTATTAATCGGGCAATCTCAGGAAGGGGACATTCTGACCACAATTTGTGCAATTTGGCTGGATTGTGGAGGCATATTATCACGAGGCTGTAATTCTAGTTGTGTTTCGTTCAACTACCTGAAGTATTTTGCTATTCTACAGTAAGTGTTCAAAAATATCCCACCCATGGTACCAAAATGTGAACATGGTTTGTTTTTGATCCAGATTACAGCCATTGAGCCGTTGGTTAGTTATGGCGGAGCAAGCACTTTGACACAGCACCTCCACCAGAGTTTGCGCTGGTTCTTTGGCATTGCTGCTGTGGTAACGGATCTCGGCCACGTTCTGCTGGTGGACCTTTGTCTCGATGACCTGTCCTGCAGTCAAAGTGAAGTGGAGGCTTCAGGTGAGGAGTCTGTTTGAGGATGGGTTGGGATTATAGGTGTTCTTGTGCTTGTGTGTGTGTTCTCCTTGTTGGTCCTCTGTACCTGAAAAACCTTATATGGAGGTGGACCAATGACCAGTTTCCTCTTCTCTGTGCACCATATGTTTTGAAAACAGGCTTTGGGGAAAATGGTTAAACATGGACATCTATGACTCTATTGTGGACCCCCCACCCCTTTAGTAATTTTTTTGTATTAACCTTCTGTTCTCAGACCTGCAGGTAGTGACCAAATCTCCTGCAGAGATCCCCAGACTTAGAGAAGTCAGCACCAGGCAAGGCAGACATCTTTGTCTCCAACTGAATGGGCCCAGTGGAGTTGGAGCCACAGCTCTGCAGTACATCTCCAGGACCAACCAGCTGGTGGTGGGATTTTCTGATGGATACTTACAGTTGTGGAACATGAAGACTCTTAAGAAAGAGTAAGTCTTTGTTTTTCTTCTGACTTCAAGACATTCTATTTTATTTTTTATTTTTTATTTCTGTATTTAACAGTAGTTAAAAATACAATAGGGACTAGAAAGTAATTATAAGAGTCTGTGCTTCTCTTTTGAATTCATGGCCACCTGTGATATAATGTGACCTTATATCACTGATACATACAGTTTAAATGTTTTTCAAATCCCTGTATGTGTACAAATTCTTGTGTGACTGTTCATGCATAGGTACCACTCCCAGTTAGAGGGTGGCGGGGTGGCTGTGTATGCCTTCACCTTCCAGGAACCCGAGAATGACCCTAGAAACTGCTGCTACCTCTGGGCTGTACAGTCTTCTCAGGACCTGTAAGTCTTACATATAGCAAGTACTTTATCCAGGCAAATTGTTTTTGTTTTGTTTTGGGGTTTTTTGTATTCCACACTCTTATTTTTCCTCTACGTCCTTTCACTCTCATGCAGCGAGGGAGATACAGTCAGCCTCCGTTTGCTTCAGCTGGCCTTCAGTGAAAGGAAGTGTCTGTCTTCCGGGAAGATCCTCTATGAGGTATTTAGTGCATACAATATTTTCTTGGATTAATACATTTTTTACAATCATGGTCCCTTGTACTGTATATTCAATTTCCTTGATTTATTCTCCCTTTTTTCCTTTCTGTCACTCAGGGTCTGGAGTACTGTGAGGAACGTTACAGTCAGGAGTTGAGTGGCACAGCTTTCCCATTCAGGGCCCAGACCACCAACACCCGCCTGCTCAGTTGCCAGACCATCGAGAAATTCAGACCCCATCCTGACAGAGATGACAGCATGAATGAAGGTTAGCCTCTTCCTCCTGAGACTACCTGTGGAATATATTAGTATGTAGGGAGCTAATCTGTGCAGGCTCTCAGCATTTTTATTCAAATTTGAAAGCTTTGCTTGGACATTTTTAGTGTTGTCATGGTACTGAAAAGGGCTCTTAAACCTACTATACCATTGTGTGTTCTGGTTAAAACTACTGCATAGAGGAGAACAGTCACGTTTTGTCTATTTTGTGTACTGTGTCTATTTGCAGTCTTATTTCTTACTCTCTTTCATTTTATTTTCTTAATCACATCATCCAAATCTCTTTCCATTTCAGTTGCATCTCCAGACACCAGTGTGTCTATCTTCAGCTGGCAAGTCAAGGCTTACGGTCAAGGAACCCCATCTACCTACATCGGGGTTTTTGACATCAACCGATGGTACCACGCACAAATGCCAGACTCTTTAAGGTACAGTGGAAACTGATTTTGTAACTGTTTAAGAGAATACTACAGTGTAATGGGAGAAAAGTATCATTTATATAATTAAAACTATAAATAAAAAAATAGAAATAATAGTTAAATAGAAATATAGATTAAAATTGTATTCATATTATTCATGAATATAGGTGACACTTAATGTATTTAAAAATAAAAGGGATTTTGTTTATCTATTAATGGGTTGTTTGACAAAACAGAAGGAATGCCAATTAAAAAAAAAAAAAAAAAGAACTCACTGCATTTCACTTGCACTTGTGTGTTATTGTCAGAATGGGGGAGTCTCTGCAACATTGTCCATACCTGGCTGTTTGGTCTCTGGACCCAGTGGTGCAGATGGTGTCTCCACATACCCTTCTGGATGTGGTGGTACACGACCGCAGCCTGAGCAGGGGCCTGCCATTCACCTGCCCCCCACCAGAACAGTACTTTAACCCCACCACATACAACTTTGGTAAGTGTAGACACTCTATGTACCACCATCCTGATCTCATATTAAGAGATGATGTATGTAGTATTGAATTATCTACTTGTTCTATGTAATTCTGTCCAGGCTTTATGTATTTCTCTTTTTTCTTTGTATTGCTTGGGAATTTTCTTGTACGGACATGCTTCGGTTTGTGGTTGAAATAATAAATTAATTAAAAAGGTTGATTGACTTTGTGTTTCTGTTCCCCTTTTATGTTACAGATGCTACCTGTTTGCTGAACTCTGGAATTGTGCACTTAACCTGCTCTGGGTATCAGAAAGAGGCAAGTTTTCTGTGTTCATTTTTCAGTCATACAAATATTCACCCAAGAAGTGCACATATGACTGTATATAAACACAAAGGCAAACTGTTATTTTAGTTTACATGGGTTTTCTTCTGTATTATGAGGGCATAGCCTTTTCCTTGTGTAAGTCCTTGATGTGATGTTTATTACTAAGGTAGGACAATATTTACCAATCAGTTTTAGGTTTAATTATGTGAAGATGATTTGAATGGTAAGCAGGCTGTTTTTACACCTCATCACTCATTTAAATCCAGACCCTGAGCTTTTTGAAGAAAGCTGCTCCTTGTTCCAGTGACATCATCTCCACTAGCTACTCTCGCTGCCTCATGTCTGGCCTACTCTCAACTCGCCTGGCTGACACCCAGGCTTCCAGCCTTTCTCAGGTACACATCTTGGTCTGCAGAACCACTCATGCATACACCAATGAAACACTGTTCTAGATGCTTTTGTACTCCCTTTTTTTCTTCACATTAAAGGAAATCCTTCATGTGATGCAAAACGATAAAACGGCAAAATTAAATAAATATTTATTGTGAAGTGTTGATAGTAATATGCGCCTGCAACTTGATGTTGGTCTTCAGGAGGAACAGCTGGATGCCATCTTGTCCACAGCAGTGGAGACAAGCTCCTTGGGACTGATCACAGGCTGTATCAAGCAGTGGACTGCAGAAGGTGAGGAGTCTGCTCCGACTAACTGTCAAATAAACCATCTCTCACACTGCTCACCCAAACTCTTTGCACCCATGCTGGCAAGTATGTGGTGAAGACCTTCCCTCAGTGTTGTTCTCTTTGGCTTCGTCTCACACATACATACACAGTACCTTAAATCTGTACCATGCTCCTCCACATACATGCCACAGCCACCAGCCCTGCAGTCAGCTCTAATTCGTCAAATTCTGTTCTCTTCAACAGAACAACCAGGGTCTGCACTGAACCTGCGCTACATCCTGGATTGGGCCTGGAACAAAGTTATCCAGACTAAGGAGGAACTGGATGGCATCTGTATGTTTTATTTTTTATTTATTTATTTTTAGTATCAGGGGAAGATATTCTGACATTTATAGAATGTTGTTTAGACAGGAGTTTTTTTTTTGTTTGTTTGTTTATTTGTTTGTTTTGTTTGTCTTTTCATTTAGCAGTTTTAATGAGTCAAAAAAATTTCTTCTTGACATTGCTCAAATTCATTTAATTACATTGATTATTAGATTAAATATATGTAATTGTATTTGATGTAAATGTTATCAGTTGCCTAGAGCTGGACATCTGTACAAACATTATATGTGGCACTTTATTGTGACCACTCCCAGTGATAAATTTGAGTAGATTAGATCAGATATGTTTGTAAGGTACATTTACCTCTCAGACTGTGATATTATTTATCCTGGTCAAGGAATAGGAAAAGCTGGCTTTGCCACTTGTTCATGTTCATGACTTAAAAATTCCAAATATATTGACTGATATAAATTCCTCTTATGAAACACATGGTTTCTATGTGGTTTGCAAGTTTGTTTCAGTGTATACTTTTATTTTGTTGATCTGTTGCTTTGTGTGTACTTGTTTCGTAGGTGCACCACTGTTTGACAGCTCATCCAACTTCACAGACCCTCAGACCTTGCAGCTGCTACAGCACAGCCAGAGACTGCTGGGTAACCTCAGTACCATCTTCCACTGTCTACTCAGTGAAGCTCAGGAGCTCACACAAAAAGGTATAGTGTCCACACAGATACAATCACATGTACAAGTGACATATTTTCCTGTGATGTTAGAAAAACTGGATCTGCCAACACAAATACCCTGTGATTTAATTCCCATTTTTACTAAACTGTAATGAAACACTGTTGTTCTTTTCTTCTTTTCTTATGTCTTCTGAGTTTTCATGTCAGGAAAAAATGATAATATCTTCCCCCATTTGACCTCCAAATGAGTTGATACAATTTGATGTATAATAAGTCCAGTGATTAGCTGTGTCTAGCAACTGAGAAGCTGTTATGTTGTTTTGAGCCATTTGTTGTTATTGAAAAGTTCTGGCTATGTTTTTGTTGTGTAGGTCTGGTGGGGCTGATAAACAAGAACATAGTGTCCAGTCTGATTTCCAAGTATGCTCAGGTGGTCCTCTGGTTCTGTCGCACCGGCTTACTGCCTGAGGGATCAGGTAAAGTGGTGCTTGAACAAATACAATTGACATGGATATTTTTCAGAAGGAAACCATGAATATCAACATTCTCTCAGTCAGAGGAAAAACAAAGCAGGTTTGATATTACACTAACAAATGTGAGATGACAGAGTAGGGGAATGTTTCTAAATGAAGGTGTGGCAAAACTTCTCTGTATTCAGTTTTAGTTTTTTCTCTCTCTGAACTGGTTTTAACTGCCCTCCCCATCAGATGACGATGCTCTCCAGATCTCCAGGCCCTTCTACAGCCACTCAATCATCAGCAACTATTATACTATGCGCAGAGAGGACCTTACCAGGCTAGCTAAGTGAGTACTCGTTGCTCAAAAGCAATAAAGATGAATTAAAACTTGCATCTATCTCAAATCTAGGGCTGCACCCTAATTACTTTTTAATCACTGGAATAGTCTGTAAAATGTTAGAATGACAAAGGTCCATCTCAGTTTTCCCTATAAATGATCTTGATTTGTTTTTGATCCAGTGAGGGTGTTTTTTTCTTTTATTGTACTTTTGAAGGTTCTGTTATCTAATGCTGACACACTCTTCTCAGGGGCAAGTGGTGTGCAGACTGCCTGATGATCGACGGTTTGGTTGGCCAGTGTGGTGAACGCTTGACCAACCTATGGAAACGGGATGAGGGTGGGACAGGGCAGTATCCACCACCTACACTGCATGTAAGCATCTAAAATATATATAATATATTTTGAATTTTACTTATTTTGTTCCAATTTATGTCAAACTGAGTTTACATCTGCTGTTATAATGTTATAAAGAACTGAATGTTGTGTATCTTTGATCCACAGGCCTTGTTGGACATTTATCTACTGGACAATATTGAAGAAGCTGCCAAACATGCAATTGTATCCTTTATAATGTAATAATACCCATTTTCCAGCTTCTACCCAAGGTAGCCTTAGCCATATCCAATATTTATCATAAATTATTTCGTTTGCAGTTAATATTGTACATGCTGTATTAAGAAGTAACAAAGAAAATAAACATTTCTGAGGTTTTAATTTATAATTTATAATTAATTGAATAAAAAATGTATTAATAATAAATGTAACAACTTCTTCCTTTTAATAACTTTATCATGTGAAACAAACAATTCATAAGATTCCAGATGTAGAAACTATGTATTTGTGATTTTATTCAATTTATCAATCAGGGATGCATTGCTGTGTATTTGTCCAGTTTTGGTAGTTTGTAACCTGTTAGAGAATTCACTGAATATATGTATATGTTTTTGTTTCTTGTTAGGTCAATTAATTTACAATTAGTAAATAGTATTCCATAGTCAGAATTTTAAATGTGATGGGTTTTTTTTTTTTTTACTGTGATAGAAAACCATAAACTTCATAGACTGGATAGACCAAATTAAGCTCTTTGCTTGTATGAGCCTTGACCTGTTGTCTCAGGTGATTTACCTGTTGCTGGATGTCATGTACTCCTTCCCCAATAAGGACGGAGCATCAGTAGAGTCTTTCCCCCCAGCTTTTGCCATCCCTGTTGGACTGGTGAAACTAGTACAAGGCCTCTGGCTGCTGGACCATCATGACCACCAGGTTCTCACTGATTTACACATTTGAATTAATTATATTTTCCTGGAGGTGCAAATGCGCATATTACTGTCAATATTTACAGTGAAAATATTATAGATACTTCTAAATACAACCATTGCAGCCTCCTCTGTCTCCTTTTTAGGATACTGTCCCTCTGTTATCCTGTAGCGCTTTTTTAAACTTCATTTTCTTCTTTTCTCCTGATCAGCGTGCGTTTGAGCTGCTCCTGCATCCTGCTGCCTCTCAGTGTCAGTTTGAGTGGCAGCACGAGCGAGTCCTCCAAGCTCTCATGTGCCAGGGCCAGCACTCAGTGGCACTACGATATTTCCATGTTGCAAAGCCTCCAATTTCCTCTACTTCCCAGGCCAAACTCTGCCTGTCTGTTCTGCTACACAACAGGTAAGAGCAAAGGGCGAGGATGTTAATATACACTCAGTTTTGAAACTGTGAAACAACTAGAAAAAATGGCTTTTTTGTCTCAGGAAACAAATGGACGATGTCAATCAAATGCCAGCCTTTCACATTTATAAACTTACCTTCTACTACTAACCAGTCAGTGTGCGCTTTTTCCAGGTGTCTCATAGAGGCGTGGTCCTTACTACGGCAGCACTCTAATCGCCTCAATATGGGTGAGCTGCTGAGTTTCCTGTATGAGAGCTGCCAGGAGCTGGGCCTCATCAAGGAGCTGCTCAAACTGCCCCTGGGTCTAAATGAACAGGTGGGAGTGAGATGATCTAATTGTGGCATTTTTGCAAAAACCCAAAGTGTTCAATATTCTGCTGATCAATCTTTCTTTGTGTCTTTGGACTATAAAGTCGATGCCTTGGGTTTGTGTTTCAGGAATGTTTGGAGAAGTTCCTCCAGGGTACAGGGGGTCTCCCAAACAGAGAACTACTGATGGTTCATTACCTTCAGCAGGCCAACTACATTCCTGCTCTGCAGCTCAACCACAGCCTCAAATTGAATCTGGTGGTATGTTTGACACACATATACAATGTATCGCACCACTCATCACAGCATTATTCTTTTATATTGTATGCAACATTTATTTCATCTTTGTTCCTAGAATGAGCGAGACCCAAAGCTCAAAGAACGATCCAACACCAGGAACTCCATATTGGATCAGTATGGCAAAGTTTTGCCCCGAGTGCAGAGGAAACTGGCTATTGAGAGAGCCAAGCCCTACCAGCACCCCTACACCATCCACAGAGAAGGTAAGGAGGTGCTCAACCTCAATTCACATCTGTTGAAATTAACCCCAGTAACACTTTTCAAAGTGGGGAAAATGTGATAAGAAACTTTTCAAACCACTGTGTTCCAGTTTCTCGGCCGCAGCCACTGTCAACTATCACCAAGCGCTCTGCCAGTGAGAAGGTGATGTCCAGAGCTGGATTTATCAACAACGTCCTGACCAAGATTGAGGAGGTGTGGTCAGGAAAAGGAGCAACACCACAGTCCTCACCAGCCAAGAAGTGAGCATAAGAAACCAAAACTGCATCTCAACCATAATGATTTTTATTATTCTGTTTTATTTATTGTTTTCTAACTTTTGTTTATTTGTTTCTGCCAGCCCCAGGGTAGCTGACAATCAGAGCCCAAGCCCCAGGCCCTCTTCTTCGGTCCTTCCTGATCCCTTTCTGGGAACTCCTATTACCATGACCTCCAAACGAAAGTCAAGGTACTTTCATCAGAGCTCCAGTGAAAGTGAAACATGCCATACGTGTTATTTGAACACAAAAGGAAACAGGACATATTAGTCAGTGTTTTTGGATATTGGCATATTTACCATAACCAGACATAAGAATAAGAGCTATTTGATCTTTGATGTCATAATTAGGAGTCCAGGCTCAGGCAGTGTGGTCCTCAGTCCAGCAGTGCTGTGATACTGTTCTTCTTCATGTAGGTAGCAGTCAAAACAGGAAGTTTTGCATAACTTGGTAATGATCATTCCCATTAACATGAAACTTAGATCAGTAGTTCCACATATCACTCTGAGGCTCCTTACAAAATTTGCTACCAATTGACCGCTAGGGTGCACCCCAAATATGGAAAAGTTCATATCTTGTAATTGGCAGCATGGACTCATAAGATCTAGGGTCAGTACTCAGTCCCTGCATAAACTTTTTTTAATAATTGCGTAAAATGGAAGCGGCTTACTATAACAAAATCTAAATTTTGACATTTCACCTTCCAAAAATCAAAATAAATCACCCATACATCATACAGAGCTGAATTTTTCAGCACATCCACTGAAATGTGACAAAAGTTGCTGTAACCTATGGTCAATTCAGAAGTCCAGCACTATATTTTTGCAAAATATGAAAAATCAATTGCCATCAACATTCTCTAGATGGTAGATCTGAAGTGGTGTTTAGATTGGTCTGTAGCGAAATTCAATATCTCGCTGTTATTTGTACTGTACTTTTTTTCCCTAATTTTTTGCAATCCTTATATTTTTATTTATTTTTTTTATTTATTTTTTTCTGTTGGGTAACTTTATTCTGTTGTATTGTGGTACACAAAAATGACAGGTTCACCAGCAGGTGGTGGTATGATCAAAGCAAGGCTATTTTGGCCAGTAACTCCCACACTATACATCGCATGAAAAACATAAATTATATACAAATTTTCCACAGCAGTGATATACTGTTATATTTGAATCACCACACATTGACAAACTCTCAAGCCATATTATGGGCATGGGAAATGCAGTCTATATCCTATGCATTACATATGATAGGTGTACAAATGATTTTACTTGGCACACTATGGATGTAATCTTTTCAACGATAATAACTTTTTTTTTTTTAATGCTAAATTTTACTATAGCTGCTCCTAGAACTTAATATTTTAAGTTATTGGTTCTATACACTCCAGAAAATGCTGCATGAATGCCCACCCCAGTTTTGTTATGACAGAATTTTAAAATCATGCATGCTGTGCATTTCTTCCTCTTTTATGTGACCCAGGCTGATGGACTTGGTGGTCCACCCCTCCTGTCAGAGCCCCCAGTCTCTTCTCAGTCCCCCCAGACCTTCCAGCTCCTGGATTTCTCTAAAGGGCATCAGCAAAGCCCCTGAACTCAGTCTGCTGCAAACACCACAGGTTGTCAAGGTGAGTATAATTTTCTTAATTGATCCTGCATTCTTGTACTATTTCTATTCTTGTACTATTTTTTGACCCATCCTTTTTGTGGGTTTTGTCCTCTCAGCGAGCTCGGGCCTTAGCTGCCTCTGGTCCGGTATTCTCAGCCTTCACTCCCCAGTCCATCCTTCGCAGCAGCCTGAGGCCCACACCTGTTGCCACCCCCTCTGCTTCTCCAGGGCGCTCCATCACCCCTCCACTCCGCAGCAAAGAGAGCCGCATCACCTTCATTGAAGAGACAGAATCCCCTGAACCAGAGAAAGGCATCCGATGGACCAATGGGGTAAGACCAAGTACTACATAGGAGTGGTGTGCTGATTCTGAGAGGCCACCTCACTCGTAAACAAAAAAATACTTTCTGGGTAAATATCCCATTCTGCAAGGTTACAGCTCATCAGATGATTTTTAGCCCTGTATCTTAAAAGAAGTGTCGTTACTTTTTTTGTTTTTGTGTGTTGAGTTTTCATAGTATATGATTGACTAATACAGTATATTATGCACAATTTGCAATAGCCCACCAATATCAACACATTACATTGCATTTGAGCTGCTTATTGCAGTCTGTATTAGCACACTTATCCCTTTCGGTCTTACTTCATCTTCATTGCAGGTAGGTTTAGTTTTCTCTTTATAATAAAAGGTTTTTTTCCAATCCTCTTTGGACCTGTTTCCCTCTATAGATGGCAGCAGACAGTGAGATTAGCTTGCTGACCAGAGGCTCCTTGCTGTCTAAGGCTACAGGTAAAACCTGGTCCTCACAGCCTGCTGAGGAGGAAGAGGATGGAGAGGAAGAAAGGGAACAACCTCATGTAAAGTTCTTGCCTCCTGAAGGTGGTATTCCTTCACCACAGCTGAGATGCTCTGAGAGCGAGTCATCCTCCATCCATGAAGTTGCTGCAGAAACTGGACCCTCAGATGAAACACAAGCACGACTTACCCTGAGCTTTGACACCAGTCAGACACCTGTCCGGTCAACAGACACCACCCTAGAGTACTATGATGCACCTCTGTCAGAAGATCAGGAAGTAGAGGAGGGGCACACGGCTACAGAGGGAGATGAGGAGATAGTGACACTGAACATCAAAGCCCAAAGTGAAAAGGAAGAACCAGAGGAAAAGCCCTCCCCAACCACTGAGCAAGCCCCTGTCATGACTTCAGAGAATATAGAGAAGGAAAAAGAGCAGGCAAAGGAAGATGAAATATTTGAAGACGCGATGGAGGTTGGTCTTGAACAGGACGAGAATAAGGAAGACGTTCAGTCTGAAAAGGAGGAAGAACAGGATGTTGAGTCAAGTAGCAAACAAGAAGATGCTGGAAGCCTTGACCACGAGGAGATACCTAGTCACAGTCAAGGTAATAAATTAGCAGAATCTTTTTCTCTATGACTTATTATGAAGGGTGGCTTGTTTCGCACCTGAGCTGCACAGCACCAGAATCCAAAGACAGGTCCTATGCTCAGATATTTTTAATTTTCAGAAATGAAAGGTGTTGAAATATTTTATTGACCTATTTTTTATGCCACTAGTTTGTGACCAGGTAACTGAGAGCATAGATTCTGGCCCTGGGGTCGAATCTCAGGATCAACCAGCAAATGCCACTGAGCAGGACATCCAGTCGAAGGCCACTGAATCCACCGAGTTAACTGACCATCTGAAACCATCTGGAGCCACTGAACTTGCAAACAAACTAGAGGAGGATCTGGAACAATCAACAGGTCCATCCTTAAATGATGCATTTCCAGTGTAAAAATCTCCAAAACATTAGACAACAGGCCTCGTATTAGAAAAGAGCTGTGTATATGTTGTGATTTAACACACATGCACACAACACTATGGGCAAATAGAATCACTTACAGACAGATTCAGAAAACAAATATTTCATTGTACTGTAAATACACATAGCTTTTTCTAGAACTCTGTGAGTATAGGATAAGTTATATTACACAACCACACCAGGGCTATACTCGTACTGAGACACTCTTTATCAAAAGTACTGAGACCTGTTCTGTGTCATTTGCAATAATTAATTTACATGTGGTTGTTAGTGATGTTACCATGGTACTGGTGCTGGTTTGGTTACTGTACATACATGTGAAAAAAAGATGATGATGATAACGATTTGTTTTTTCATTGTTGCCAACAGATCTGACAGAGTTTGTGCAGCGACATCTGTTTGGCGCTGATCTGTCTCCTCCGCTCACCCGCTCAGGAATCCACAATGCATCACAGATCCAGGTGTCATTCAACAGGTATTTATCTTTTTTTCTGTACATATAATTTGGTTTGTAATGCTGTTTTTTTACAGTCCCTTTTGGCTTCTTATCTGTGAGTTGCTTTGTTTGTGGAAAGTTATAAATAGCTGTCATCCTCCTTTCTCGCAGTGAGTCACTAGGTGAGGTTGAAGAGGAGGAGCAGGCAGCTGCTGAAGCTCCCCCAGTTTTTACCAGCCAGAAATCTAACGCCTCTGTGACATCCTCCGAGCCAACTGGCACAGACTCCCACTGTGAGGAAGATTATATACACATGCGTATTAACACTGGCGCTCCTAATGTTACTCTGCGATTTTACTCTGACACATTTTCTCACATGCCTGCACTTTTCTGCTTTATTTTTTTAATCTCACAGCTGTTGTAAGTGTAAACGATAGTGAAGAAATGTCCAGCCCTGTGTCTGAGGAAGAAGAAGAAGAAGAAGAAGAAGATGATGATGATGAGGAGGAGGAGGAGGAGGAGGAGGAGGAGGAGGACTCTGATCAAGCTGACGAGGAGGAGGACTCTGGTAGTGAGGTGGAGATCATTGAGGAGGTGCAGGGCAATGGGAGGCTGCCACCCCTCCAACCGAGTTCAGTTTTTGTACCGCAAGGACACACACACTTCCTGCCAAGCCTGTCAGAGCAGGAGGCTGCTGAGTTCTCTCTGATCACACCAGGGACAGAAATGAAGGTAACCAACATAGAGCTGCATAGAAATGACAGATGGAAAATGAATCTGCAATATCTGTGACATATAATTAATTTTTAAAAAAAAGTAAAAACAGCCTCTGATTCCAGCTTCTTTAATTAAAGAATTAAAGAAGCTGGAATCAAATCAAAGCTACTTTTCTTTGTTCTTTATTTTACTGTAAACTTGATTCATCAATTAATTGCAAAAACACATAGACAAATAACCTTGCTGTGTTTGCTCCTTCATAGATGGTAGAAGAGGACATGGAGGGTGAGGTGGTGATGGTGAGACTCGGGGCTGATGAAGGAGGGATTGAGACAGAGGAGAACGTAGAGCAAGGATCATCCTACATGGAGCTCAAACCCTCCACCACTCTCCTGGTACCTCTGGAGCTCATGGAGGGACAACATGGCCTGGTCGATAGCGCTCAGCTGTGTCTTCCTGAGATTCAGCAGATGGTTGTGCCAGACGACCCAAGGACTGAAACTCACAGTGGCTTCTCTCTGATGCTGGATATGGACGAGGATGGGAATAAAGAGGCAGACACACTACCTATGGAGAACTATCTGTTGTCCTCCAATCTTTCCACCCAGTCTCCAGTAGAGGAAACTAGTGAGGAGCTGGTGGCCAAACCTGAGCTTATTCTATTGGGCACGGATGAACAGGATGCTCCCCTGTCTGGAGAAGTCTCACAAGATGACCAGAGGAAAGAGATGGACATCCTGGATGGCATTGAGGCAGATGGACTCAAAGAATCAGAACCTGTAAATCTCCAAACTGACCAGCTGCTTGACATCACTGGGACAAGCCAGGAAACTGAGTTTGTAACGTTGGCTAGAGATCATGAACCTGAAGCTCTTTCTGTGCCAACTGCAGTGGAAGAACTCCCAGCAGTTGTGGATGATGAAAACTTTGTGGCAAGGAAAGATGCTGCTGATGAAGAGTTGGGAGAGGAGGAGAATAAACCAACATCCGTGCAGGACCAGGAAGCGCCTGAAGAGAACGGGACCGTTAATACAGATGCAGAGATTGTACCCAGTGCAGAGATGGCACCTGCTGTGGAGGAGCACCGGCAGGACCGCAGAGTCTTAGAAGAAACAGAAGAAGATAACACAGAAGAAATTACTAAAGAGAAGGAAACAAGAAGGAGTACTAGGGGAAGACAGAGAAAACATCATGTTGAAGAAAAACCTGTGAAGCAGGTCTTGAGCTCAAATAGCGAGCCAGAGGAACAGCCTGTACCAGAGACTCCCACTTCTCAGAGAAAGAAGGCTCCTTCCACCCCAACACGGAGGACCACAAGAGGAAGGAGGACTGTTACTTTTATCTCCCCTCTCCCAGAGGACGCAGAGGAGCCACAGGAGGCTGTGGCTGAGACAGAGATAAGCACTTTGGAGGTCCCCGCCTCACCTAGTCGTACACCAAGAAAAAGTAAACAGAGCAAAGAAATCAAAGTCCAAGCCAGCACGCCTCGAAGAAGTACCCGCAAAGCTCATGCAGAGCCGCCTAAAGAAGAGGTTGAAGAGGGGGAGGCTGTGGATAACAATACCACAGTCGCATCAGTGTCCAAGGCCTCTTCTCCAGCCAGACGACGGGCTTCCCAGAGGGCCACTTCAAAAAGGACCAGCCAAAGCAACCAGACTGGCAGTGAGGAGGTGTCTGTAGCCACAGAAGTTGAAATCAAAGAGGAGGACCCAGACGAGGAGGTCACACATATAAAAGTTGGTCGACGAACAAGCTCCAAGACCCCCACACCGTCCAAACGCAGGACCACTCAGGCGAACACTCCAAGGAGGTCCAGCCGAAGGATATTGAGTAGCAGCAAGGTGGAGTCAACATCGTTAGAGATCGTGAAGGAGGAGAAGGAAAAGGAAGAAGTCTTTGCTCCCCCTGTCAAACGCAGCTCCAAGAAGACGCAGCCTACCCTACTAGAGGAGGACGAAGAACAGCAAGATTCCAGCCCTGGCAGGACGACCCGACAGTCCAACCGGATTACCCTAAACGTTTATCCACAAGTAAGGATAAAATGTTATTAAATCTTCATATGAAATAACATCAAAGATGTCATAGATATCAAAATTGTTTGTCTCATTACACACCAACAATGTAAAGCTACGAAAATCTCGTTCACCATCATCTGTTGTTGACGCAGACTGAGCTACTTTTGTTTGACGTTAAACTGTTTGAGCCATAACATTTTCATATTATGATTTAAGCTTTTACCTCATTAAACAATTTTCATTTTTCTATTAATGATTATCACGCACATGCCATACATTATTCCCTGTTTCATGTTGGAAAACAGATCCATCTATTGTTGATCATTAACATTTAACACTCTAGGTGAAACTGGTTCCTGTATCACTCCCTCAGAGCGCGAAAAAGACGAGATGTGAGACGATTACTGAAAACATAAAAGAAAGTGAAGATCTACTGGAGTCTGAACTTAACAGCAACACTAGTCACACCAACTCCCATCGACCTACCAGGAGCAAACTCTGGGACCACCCTGAGGAGGATCTTCCCCTACTGGACTCCCCGTTGGAGGTGGACTCTGAAACCCCTGTCGCAGATGCGCTCATCAAGAGACTCCAGGACGAGGAAGAGAAGCAGGAAGGTATGTATGAAGCCTCTGCCTTTGGACTGAAAATAGAACTGTGTTGAATTTAAAAAAAAATATATATATATATATATATATTATCTCTAAAATAAATAATTGAAAATGTGTGGATGCAAACGCATTCAAGTGTCATCTCTTTGATAAATTACAGGAGGAGTAGTTATCTCAAAGGTGGTGAGAACCAGCAAGAGGAGCACAAAGTCATCAGCAGAGCAAACTCTCTCACTGCCTCCTGTGAAAGACAGCGTGGTCCCTGAGCCAGAAGAGGACGAGTCAAGTCCAGGCGAGCATTCGTTCATCTACTCCCCCTCAAGGAGAAGAACAAGAGGTGAGCTGAGTATCCATTTACCCATATGTCTTCCCATCCTTCTGTCCACGATGATTTTAACGCTGCGTTGTTTGTGTCTCAGCCCGTAGAGCAGAGTCTCCTGGCCCAAGTGAAGAGTCTGTGGCACCTATCACTCGCAGCAGAAGAGTCAAAGAAGTTTCTCCTCATGTAAGTGGCTCTGCTTATGAGCTTCACACTTAAAGTGTGAAGACCACTATGGTGTTATACGAGCTAACTGTATGGAAATCAGTTGCAGTGTAATGTTTGAAATGACCGGTTGGTGCATTTGGTTTTTATACAGTCGAAGACAAAAGCGCGTCTCCACTGCTCTGAAATGACAGGAGCCGTATCTCAGGGATTATAGCTTCCTTAAAAAAATGGGAATAACTACAATGATTATGAGGGAGAAATAATAAATGTGAGGTCTTTTTAAAAGCATTTTCATTTTTTGACGTCATCTTTTTTTCTTTTCTCCCAGGATGCAGTTGCTTCAGAAGAAGATCATGTGGAGGTGGAGAAAGCAGCAGGTGTTTCTAAAACCAGAAAAACAGGCAAACGAGCAGCCAAGTAAGCCCCCCCCCCCCCCGTCTAAAAAAAAAAATCCCTCACTGAAGCCACTACCAATGCTTTTTAAACAGGACTACACAATTCTTTTTAGGTTTCAGTATTTACTAAAAATATATTTTGTATCATTCGTCTTAATCACAGTTTCCACTCGTTCGTTCCACTTGTTTGAGATCTTTTTTTCTGTCAGCACTTATTTTATACTTTCTCCATCAGATCCAAAGGCGTTTCCGAGCCGCCTCCCATAACAGAGGTGGAGCTGATCTCTCCTCTGCCCAGTCCAGCTTCTCCACTGCCACGGACGCAGAAGAGGACTAAAGAAGACGCCCCAACCTCGAGCATGAACCTTCGACGCAAGCGCATAATGGACACCGTTTTCACAAAACCCGTCACCCGGAGGAAGAAACTATAAGGAGGTCGGTGGTGGTTTTAACCAGTGAACCTCAGACAGCCACCTCAAGATTTGAACCAACTCAGTCAGGAGCTGTCAAATAAAGGTGTATGCCTAAACTTACCATGGATCCGTTTCCTCAAATGCCTCACAGTGCTGCAGTTGTCTTTGTACATGGACTTCCCTGTAGGATAATAAAATAAAAGCAATGAGGACTATATTTTTGGAGTTTACATGTCCTGCTCCTCCCAACTTGATTTCACTTGATATTGTATCTGTGGCCATTTTGTGACGCTCCTTATAATCAGCTTAATTCTCTGGACACAGAATGGCACAAGGGCAAGCAATCAGTGTGGGTTTTAAGAAGCTCCCGTTAATAAAACCAGAGAGACTGAACTGAACTTGCCTCTGATAAAGAGGTTTTATTTACATTCTCTTTTATTTTAAGTTGTTTTTTTTTTGTTGTTGTTGTTGTTGTTTACTTTTAAGATTTGGAGGCCGGCTGTTTTTTCTATTTAAGAAGAAAAGCAACCAACCCAGTGGAGAAGAAACATTTCTACTGCTAAATTTGTATATAGTCTTTTGCTATGTTCCAAATAAAATTGATAAATAAATCCTAAAGAATTATGTTCATTTTGAAGTTTTAAGTATTTCAAATGCATTTGATCATCTAATCAGACTGCCTGTGCCATAGTCTTAAGGTTTCAGTTGATTTTGGAGATTGTCTGTGAAAGAGGCACAGACTGTTTTTGTATGTCATGGGATGTTATATATTGTGAAGTAAGGGGGGAAAAAAAACACTTGCACAGCGATTTAGAGGTGGAGTTTAATTGTTTTGGGACATGTTAATAGGCTTGTTTAATTAAATTTATGGCAACCACCATCTGACACATAGGCTATTTTCCGATGAATGTATGTAGAATGTCTTATTTTTGATGACGGCTCTTTGATAAATATGGCAAAGCTTGAATATCTCTCTATGTCTGTTGATTGTCTCAATTCAGTTCCTGAAGTGCATGTCTTTGGTCTGAGGTTTGCAGCTTGTCAATCACAAGGCCTTTGATTTTCCTTAACAAACAGGTGAGACTTTACCCTGTTGGTGCCTCACACATCTGACATCCATCAGCTTCCAGTATGAAAAGGAACCTTTTAAATATCAGGTCAATATGAATCATAAACATGTACCTGTCCTGTGTAAGTTTGACTCTCCTGTTCCCCAGGCCACTGTCTCTACTCAATAATTTACAGTGGTAGACAAGGTGAAAGTGAAACCAGCCTACCCTCCACTGCTCCACTTCATTAACAAATCACACATTATAAAAGCATATTATGTCTTCCCATATTGAATTCTGATGATCATTAGATTTCTTAAACTGATCAGCAGTCGTTCTACTAATTAATACTTAATTTTAGTGTGAAACAGTGTCTACTGCACATTGTTTTAGTTTATGCTAAAATGTTTGGAGTCACATTCACATTTCAGCAAGAGAACTAAATGTGTTGCATTTTATTTTTGAGTAAAATCCTGTGAGACGTTTCCCAACAGGCCAGTATCTCCATTGTCAGCGTGTAACTCGATACAGTTTGCTCCCCTGTGCTCTGTGAGGGAGCTGATCACTCAGTCTGCGGGGTTGATACTTGCCTGCTGATAATGAGGGCTAAAGCCTCCGACATGCACAGCAAGGACTGTGTCAAAGTGGCCGTCAGAGTCCGACCGTTCAACAAGGTCAGTGTGCTGTCATTTTTTTCATAGCTTCATTTATTTAAACCTGTCATCCATTTGATATTTTTCAATTTTTTCTTATTTATTTGACTGTTTTCATAATGTACATGTTTTACAGTGTACTTTATTCTTATGGTGTGACATACAGGCATATTACTATATACTGCCACATAGTATTACTGCAGTACATAAACTAGAGCAAATATTACTGCTCTCTTAGAGAGCAGAGGGACGTATGGTGTTGCACTGATCCTCAAGGTCAAATTGTTTCTGCTTTGAAGTCTTTCTTGTTTTTTTTCACCAACTATCCCTGTAATAGAGGCTTGATACTGAAGGATGCTGGTTTTCAGGTAACGTAGCTGAACACTGTGGACATGATGCAGTCAGGCACAAGGAAGCACCAGGAAAATTCCACTTCCAAAAAATCTCATTTATTACCGGGTTCAAGATTCCATGTACAGGCAGCTTGGAGGTTTAGGCCACAACAGTTGGTGCTGGTTTTAATCCAAACAAAACGGACGAAATTAGATTATCTCAAAGTACTAATCTAATAATCTAAAACAACTACTAAACAAATAATATCAGGCATGCTGCATGGATCCAGAGAACAAAAGAAACTCACATTATACTCAGTCAACTGTTGCAGGGAGAGAGCCCAGCGTTCTGCTGCAGGTAGACAAAGGGCTTGCACCTGGGCTCAATCCCCTATATAAGCTCTGTTGAGTGGTTGGCCATGTCTCCTTCCCCCTTCTCCTGAGGCAACTCCTCCTCCCAACCTGCTCTTCACAACAATCCACCACAACTATCCATTTCCTTCAGTCCCGTTGTACCTTAAATCTGTGGTCATAGGAACATCAAGCTGCTTGGAGACGATCTTGTTTCCAAACAGCACAATGAGGACTTTTGTCCAGTTAGAATGACACCGATGATGCTAATTGAAGACAGTCGTCTACTTGAAATATCACCATTTATTTATCACCATTTCAGAGGGGTAGCAGTGATTTTGTCCAGGCCATTTTGGGAGATCTAGAGTAAGCAGGGATTCCACTCTTTTCCCAGCCTCTTTTTTTTTTTGTTCTATGGCAAACTAAAGGCATGCAGGTACGCATGAGAAAATAGCCCTTTTCAGGAAGAATGAAGCATTGTCTCAATGAGGCATAAGGATCCCAGCACTTTTGGCCACATCAGTAGTTGTTTATTGCTCAGTGTTGTTTACAAATCTCTCACCTGTGCTTCTAAAGAAGAGTACATCTCACTCGCCCTTCCTCCCATCCTCATATGTTCCTTGAAATCCAAAAGAAATGTGCTTGTGAAAACTTAAGTGTTTCCACAGCCTTGAATTCTCTGCCGATCTGCCTCCATTTCCTCCCTACATTCAGAGAGAGAGGGATGCAGGCAGCAAGTGTGTCATCTCCATGGTGTCAAGCTCCATCACCATCCAGGACCCACGTGACTCTCAGAACCGGCGCTCATTCTGCTTTGATTACGCCTACTGGTCCCACAGTGGCTTCGCACGGGACCGCAGTGGCCTGATTGTGCCTGAGGAGCCAGGGGGACGATACGCTGACCAGGTCAGCTCCAAGGCAACTGGTAGAGCAGGGAAAAGGACTGGTACAGTCATTAGAAGCAACAAGGTGCACAAATATGTGTTACAGCTCATAAAATGTTTTCTCTCCTCAGGACAGTGTGTTCCAGGACCTGGGAGAAGGAATACTGGAGAATGCACTGCAGGTAACAATCGTTATGTATTTAACTTAAGAGTTTCAATGCCATATATTTATGAAGTCAAGACTGTTCTTGTTCTGTGCTCCTTGGCTTACATAGACATGTTGGAGGTTGTGTTGTCAGTTCTAATAGTAAATATCCTGAAACAATGTCTCCAGGGTTACAATGCCACACTGTTGGCCTACGGGCAGACTGGCTCTGGGAAGAGTTACTCGATGGTGGGCTACGGGCCGAACAAAGGCCTGGTTCCTAAACTCTGTGACCGACTGTTTGAAGCCATTAGAGAAAGCCAGGATACCAGACAGTGTCAGGTAGAGTGTGTGTCACACAGTGTCATGTTTGGTTGTCTAGTGGTTGCTGTTACATTTCTTTTCTACATGTCTTTGCTCTTGATGTCCACACAGGTCTTTTTCAGTATGATGGAAATCTATAATGAGCAGGTAAGCTCAGTAAGCAGTTACTTCAGTATTGTCATTTTCTTTCTTGTCTCTTTCTTATCGTTGGTTTCTTTTTTTTTTTTGTCTTTTCAGTCCAGCTACTGTTAAGCAACATTTTTGTTTATCATCTCTTTCTCTGGATATTACATTACTTAAGACATCACTACTTTAATAGATGACCAGATACTGTAATTTCTGTCTCTCCTCCCTCCTCGTCCAGGTTATTGACCTGTTGTCTCGGGGGTCTCGTACGCCAGGGGGGCTCAGAGTTAGAGAGGAGCAGCAACGAGGTTTCTATGTGGAGGGTCTCCGTACAGTCCCCTGTGACAGTGCACCGCAGGTAGAGAGAGGGATGTGGGAAAGTAAATGCAGAGAGGAAGAGGTTTCCACACACAGAGAGTGAAGGGTAGCTGAATAGAAAACTGTGATTGATCTTTCTACTGAATTTGATTGATTTCTGTATTGCATTTGAAAACATAAAAATTCGATCCTGTGAATGTTTCTGTAGGTGGAGCAGTTGATGGAACAGGGAACCAGGACTCGAACCACGGCTGCCACTCACATGAATGCCAATAGCAGTCGCTCACACATGCTGATTATCCTCCAGCTCAAACAGGTACTGTAGATGCCCCCACTTCTGTGTCAACTTGATCTGTTTAGATAATTTGGAGGTACTGCAAAAACTATGAGAATACAATTTGTTCAGCTTTGTCTGAGCTAAAATCACATTAAACTGAAACCACACTGTTTACTGGCTTTTCTATCCACTCATATCCTTAATTTATATCCATTTGCGTACTTAAACAGTCTTGTGATGTCATTTACATGTGTGCATGTGAATCTCTGTACATTATTATATGTCAGTATACTCTCCTAACATTTCTTCCAACATCTGTTGTTCTAATTACTCTGACTCCCTGCCAGATCTTTTCCAAAGAGAGCATCACAAAGCAGTCCAACATTAATCTAGTGGACCTGGCTGGCAGTGAGCGTCAGCGGTCGTCGGGGTCAGAGGCTGACAGACTCAAAGAGGGCACAGCCATCAACCTGAGCCTCACCACCCTGGGCAATGTCATCAGGTAGATCTGCTGTTTAATCAAGTTTTTTGCGTTATTTAATTTATGCGTGTTTTGCCCATTCTCTCCTCTCATCTCCTGCAGCGCTCTTGCAGATGTGGCGGTGGGGAAGAAGATCGTCCATATTCCTTACAGAGACTCAGTTCTCACCAAGTTGCTGCAGTCTGCACTGGGAGGCAACAGTCGCACTGTTATGGTAACAGCAGCCAGTGATAACATAGCATTTACAGAGAGCTAACCACCTTTGTGGGTTCATCTTGGTTATTTTTAATTTTGTAAAATGAATCCATTTTCAAGATTGCCACACTTAGCCCTGCTGATATCTGCTACGAGGAGTCTCTCTCAACCCTGCGCTATGCTGAGAGGTAAAACAAGCCCTTCATACAGTGTAAGGTATTATTAGTCACTCTTTTCCTCTGTTCCAACTGTCCCCCATTCACACACCTCACACTTTGTCCCCCTTGCCTCCCTGGCTTCTCCAGGGCAAAGCGTATCCAGAACCGTGCAGTGGTGAATGAGAGCCCCACTGAGCGTCTGGTTAAAGAGCTGAAGGCCGAGAACGCCAGACTGCTGCAGCGACTGAGCCGGCTGGGCCAGGAGGGACGCAGAGCAAACGACGAGACCAGTATGAACCAATGTTAGAATAGGACGAAATAGAACTTAACAGGTGAGGGCTGCAGAGGTCAGCATGTATGTTTGTGTGCCTAGAGGAGCTTCGTGAGCTGCTGACCCACAATGAGCTCCAGATCAGAGCCATTCAGACTCTATGGGAACAACATCTGCAAGAGGCGTTGAAGGACTGGGAGCAACAGTATGCTAATATCACACAGGTACACACACACACAGATACACAATCAGAGGTGCACACGCTCAAGCACACAAGCACAGAACATACAGTGAATTCACTTGGTGAAGGTTTAGTGTATAAACACATCTTTGCGCATCCACCATGTGGATATTTTGCCATTCACAAGGTCTCTCCGTCTCTGCCTCACTGCCAGGAGAGGAGGATGATGCAGATGCATCCCTACATCCTGAACATCAATGAGGACGCTCAGCTGTCAGGGGTGGTCAAGCTTTTCATCCAGGAGGGTGAGTCTGTGTGTATCTCTCTCTTGTTCAGTTTATCTTTTAGAGTGAGGTATTTGGAGCAGAGTACTGCTTCTCTTAGTGTGTTGGATAAACTTTAGTCATAGTTTTAGTGTCATTATTGCTGTTTTGTGTTCCAGGTGAATGGGACATCGGACTGTGTGACTCCTCTCCAAGGTCCATCTCTATCAAGGGCCTAGGGTGAGTTTTCATCTTATCAAGATCACATATGATACAACATCACAAACTCAGTGCAAGTAAAGTGAGATTACGGACATGAATCTGTCTATACATGATGTGAATGATGTATTTGACTGACAGTCTCTTCCGTGCGTTCAGCTTCATCCCACCCTGTGCATGCTGGGATAGGCTGCAGGCTCTGTGACCCTTTTGGAGAGTAAGAGTTAGTGTGGAAGCTTAGTAATGTGTGTTTGTGTGTGTATATGTTAGGATCCAGGAGCGTCATGCTGTGTTCAGGAATGAACAGCGCCGGGTAACACTGACCCCACAGCCAGGGTCAAAGGTCATCGTCAATGGCCATGCTGTTTCCCAGACAACTGAGCTGCAGCACCTGGTGCGTTTCAACACAAACACAAACTTAATGATATGACTGTGTGTGTGACGTGCTGTTAAAGTGCACACACAACATTTTTTTGTCTCTCTTTGCCTCCCTCTAGGACCGTCTCATCCTTGGTTCCAACTGTACCTACCTGTTCATCGGTTATCCGTCTGAGAGGGGCGGGGATGACTGGAGCCGCTACGACTACGACTACTTCCAGTCTGAACTGGCTGCTGCTGAGGGCATCCACCTGGGTGAGTGGGAGGACTGATAGTTGGAAGTAGAGGAAGAATGTTTTTGAGAAAACGTGTTAGATTTTTTTCACGTGTCTGTTTTCAGGTGAGTCCAGCGCTGTGTCCAGTCAGACAGACCCCAGTCTGCTGGCCGTTTTCTACGATTACATCAAACTGATGCCCATGGTGGCTGAAGCCAACCAGATGAGCCAGGAGCTGAACAAGGTGACACTCAGCCACCTTCACTCACACTGGCTTTCTTTGTTAAATGTTTATTTCTCTGTTTCTTTTTTGTGAAACTTGAGGAAGCTGATTATTTGTCTAGTTAGTATGTTCATTAATACATATTTTGTTTTATATAGTCTCATCTGATCATAGTCATTTCTTAAAAATGAATGATCATCTGTTCTTTACTGTTTGCCATCTTTGTAGAGGGTGGAGTTTAAGTTGGAGATCAAGAATTTGGCGCTGTCGGACTCAAAAGGTCACGATCTGGAGAAAGAGATTGTCGTCAGAGTCACCTCAGTAGGAAGAAAACAGGTTGGTCTCTAGTTCTCTTTCTCTCTGACTTTCATTTGCTTTTTTATAATTCCTATTTCAATTTTGGTTTGTGTTTGGCCTTAAATTTCAGTTTCTTTGTCTAAACTACTGTCATGCTCCCTCCCCAGGTATGGATGTGGTCCAAGGCCAAGTTTGTGAACCGTAAATTCCTGATGGAAGAAGTCTACCAGCAGCACCAGGCTGAGCAGAATGCAGACAGTGTGGGTAAACTGAATGAATGTTGCTTATGTTTTGGGGTTTTTTTTAATATAATGCAAAAAATTACAAATCAGCAGAAATGCATAATTTCTTTCTCTTTCTGCTGTCCCTTCTCATGTGTTGTGGGAATCAGAAAGCCCAAAATTTTTCAGCATGGACTAAAAGCAGAACAGACTTGGTTCAGAAAACTGAACAGAAATCTGCAATCATCTCAGAAAATGACAAAACCTGCTACGTAATTATTTTTTTATTAGCTCTAATGCTTTAAATTCAGTAAAATGTGACTACGAAACAGAAGACAGGGGCAGTAGAGGAGACTCACACAGTGTTATCTCACATCGCTTTGTGTTTAATGTTGAAGTCATTCTCCACATGGGAGTTATTATAGCTGGATGGAATGGGAGTCTGACATAAAAGATGGACAAGCTGGACTGCTAAATAGCTAGCTTTAAGCATTAACTCTATTTTTATTCTCAATCTATCTTCGGTTTCGGCCATCAGAGAGTGCAGGGGGTCTCTACGGTGGCGTTACCCAGAGATAAAGACCCGTTCTGGGATCCAGTGGAGCCTCTGCTCCTGGGCACCGCTCACCTCTGGCTTCAGTCTTTGGCCTTCCGCATCCCTCTGGAAGAGCAACTGGAGGTACAACCACAGAAGATACTGGACTCATACACACACATCCCCATCTGACAGTGTTGTCAGGAGGTAGATAAGTATTGAGTGATGACGGGCTAATACTCTCTGTCTGCAGGTGTTGGGATCAGAGGGCACAGAGGAGGGCATTCTGCAAGCACAGCTGGTTCCCTGCAACTCCACCGGACTGTATGTCACACACACACAAACACACACACACACACACACACACACACACACACACACACACACACACACACACACACACACACACACACACACACATTGTAAGCAGTCAAAATAATAAGTTAATAATCTTTCTTACTTTCCAGACCACTTGGTGAAGATGACATCCTGATTGACCCATCTGAGTTACTGGGTCGACGACTGGACTTCCAGCTGGTCCTGGAACAGTGTTGTGGCCTGCGCTGGATCAAAGAGGCCCGAAATAGAGGGGTTCAGTTCGGGTGAGGCAAACAGGGTGACGTACAGAGCCGTGCAGGGCACTGAAGGGAATTTGAAGTGCGGGGAGAATGCTGAGAATTTCTACGATAAATTATAGCCCAGGAACTGGAGGTCAAGATGGGGCGCAGCAGAACATGTGAGGAGAACATTCATGGTCATTAATGAATTTTAGCATTTGTGGAATGAAGACATCACTTAGTCTGTGGTTACATGAAGAGCCTCGTGAGTAACATACATTTGTTTTTTTTTGGTCAAGGTGAAAATTTTAGGTGATTTGATTTTGAACGAGATAATTGTTATTGTGATATTTGTGTTTGGCCCAGGCATGTTTTCAGTGGTGAGTGAAGTGTCATGATAGACAGGAAATCTGGCTGTCCTCTGGATTCATGTGGCCAGATCTGAGATGCTGCACTTTGTTCTCCTTTGTTCCTGTTTCCTCTTCCTCCGCTCTCTTAGTTTCAGGTTATTTGACTGCAGCCAGCCTCTCTACACTCCAGCTGTGTGGCACAACTTCAACCCTCTGTTGGATCACAGAGTCCACTTTGCATCCCTTCACACCTCCCAGCGTCTGCTGGCCTACCTGCAGAGCAGCGCTGTGGTGCTGGAGCTCTGGGGTCTTCAAGGTGAGAATGAAGAAGGACAATTGGATGATTGACTCAGATAACACCATCATCTCAATACCTTCCTCCTCAACTTTTGACACTTATGTTATTGCTTTGTTCGAGTCATTACTATAAATGCACAACACAAAATAGTAACAGTCAAAAGTATCATTTAAGCTGCTGATGGGTGTAGGTTTTCTGTCTCAGACGGTTGCACCGACTTGGCATCATGTCTGGAGGGAGTGAGGATGACTACAGAGGGTGTGTTTCTCATCGACGAGGAAGGCCCAACCAACACTGCAGTGAGTTTGATGTTGAGTCTGTATCCCTGCCTCTCGAGTGATCTGTCACTTTGAGAGAGATACATTTATGGAAGGGAGACATGTGCATTTCAATATATTATGAATTTACCTAAATGTGAGATAAGCTGTGTGACAGTGGAATTGTTAAATCGTAAATCATAGGAAAGACTTCAGTAATTGTGATATTCATTTTTTCATAGTTCTTATCCTGTAGGATAGAAAGGGAAAGTACGGACAACTTCATTGCACAGGCACAGTGGCATATTTTATTCAAAAAGGTACAATTTTGAAACATGGTGCTTATAAAAATGTGTGTGTTTGTGTGTGTGTTGCAGTCTGCACACTCTGCAGAGCTCTGTTCTGTGAGAGCACTTCAACAGGACGTGGAAGAACTAAAAAGTGTTAATGCTTCTTTGAGGAAAGAAAATCATAGTTTGAGAGAACAACTCAACACAGCCAGGAACGGTAACTAACACACTCGCGTGCACATGCACACACACACACACACACACACACACACACACACACACACACACACACAGACACCAAAAGCTGGGGTCAGGTTGTTGTCATTAAATAAAAATTGTTACACACCAAAATATCCCCATTCATAAAATAAAAATAAAATAAAAATAAAAAAAGTATTAATTGATTTATTTCTTCTAGCTCACAAACACCTTTCTCCCTTCTTGTTTCAGGTGGGGAGAGTGCCCGTGGTCGCTCGGTGCGTCCCAGCTGTGATGCAGAGTTTGCTCGTGCTCTCAAGGTTTTCTACCACAGTATGACCTCAGTCAGGGGTCAGCTGCAGCGCCTGCGCAGACACAGGCCTAGTGTATGTATCCATGTCTGTCTGCAGCATTAGTATGAGTGATTAAGTACTATAACTACTCTAAGTAATATTATTTTTATTCATACAAAACCCTTGACAACTGGTAATCAACGGGGGATCTATGGAGAACAATACACAGTGAATACAAAGACATTTCATGTCAGGGAATTTCAGAAATGGTGCACAAGAGGTAATTTTTGATACAATGTACAATATACAATCTATATGTTGTCTTCAGCTGATTTTCAGTGAACCACCTGTTAGGTCAGGGAATTTACATCATGGCTGTCAGGCGATGAGACTCCTAATGTTTTTGTAATGTTAAATATTTTAGTTTAGGAGAATGAAAGGTGTACTGCTAGTATTAAGCCCTGGAACATAGAGTTGTGTATAATCAAGGTGTGGAATACTTTGTGCATGTTTTGCAATGTTAATAAACCTGTATGTATTTCTGTGTGTGTTTTCCAGGAGGAGTCTGACCTGCTGGGGCTCAGACTGTTTATAGATGAGCAGAGTCGTCTGCTGAGAGACTTCTCAGAGCAGCTGGAGCAGAGTGTCTCCACACTCAAACAAGATGTAGCTGCCATTGTCCGCCGGAAACGAGAACGATCAGGAGTCTGGTCTTGACTGAAGAAATGATTACTGATTTAAACACTGTTTTAAAAAGGTGAATATCTCTAGACATTCTTTGTTTTACAACAATGTGGAGATTTCTAATGTGAAGTGTGTGTAGGATGGAGGGACTGCCATTTATAAGCAGCCGTTTCCACAGAGTTCATTTTAAAACCACATTATGCCACTGGTGAAACCTGCTTAAGAAATGTGATCACTGAACTAATCTTGTTATTTTATGTTGTTGATATTTCCAAGATACTAAAATAAGTTTATAGATGAAGATTTGTCACTTTATTCTTTAAAATCAAGGGTATTCAGATGTCTTAACCACTCAACCATAACCAGACGTGGTAGCAAGATTAGTCCTCAAGAATAAATATGCAACACTAGCATTAACAAAATAACAAATCAACACAATAAAACCAAAAGCACTGAAGTCTATAAAACGTTTATTACACTGCATGTAAAAGAAGTAATTACAGTCCCAAACTGCAAATAAATTAAAAGGCAAATACAACTCAAGTTTCAGAATTCCCAGTATTATTATACTTTTGAACCATCATTGATAATGTGTCATATTTTCAAGCTGCTGCGGTTCACTCTGAAGCACAGTATGATTAATGACAGCATGGCATCAGAACTCAAGAAGGCTCTTATTCCTCTTCTGGTGGTGGGGGGGGCTGATAAAAGGAATGAGACATTTCACATGCGAGGAGGGGAGCTATCCTCTTCCATTGTGTTGATTTTAAAGATGAAATATTTACCACAGCACCTCTCATTGTAATGTCCAATTCCGAGGTAAAAGCACAATGGTTAATGCTTGTAAGCAGTCACGACTTCCAACAGTACAGACAGTTGCTGTAGGTCCAAAAAAAGATAAGTGTGGGCACATTTACAGGAGGAGAGGCAGAAGGCAGATGTGAGGCAGATTAGTCATCACATAGGACAGAAAATCTATGTACAACAGATACACAGGCCGACACGTTGAGAGTAGGCAGTTGGTCGTAAAAAACTGAAAACAGGTGCAGAGAGACAAACACAAGGCAATAGACAAGAGCAGGGAGGCAGCAGTGAAAAGGCCAGAGAGTCAGCTAGGTACATTTGAACTGAAGAGGTAGAATGGAAAAACACAAAGCCAACTGCGGGGCGGACAGACAGATAGCTACAGATATCCTACTGAGGTGTGTGTGTATGTGTGTGTTAGTGATAAAGGCAGAATGCACGAGTCAGTTAGTCTGTTTGGTTTGTGTTAAATTTTACAGTAGCTCAGATTCTTTAAAAATAAGCACCATTTTTACTGAACTAATATTATGTAATGAGCTTAGGACTATTTTCAAAAAGCACCCAGATAGAGTGTGTGTGTGTATTTGTGTTTGTGTGTGTAAGTGCGCTTGTGTGTCTGTGTGTGCGCAGGTACAGAGAAGGCTGAAGGTAGAGGTGAGGTAGGTTAATTGGATCTTGAGGGATTGGAGAACAAACCACAAACGATAGAAAAACAGTGACAATAAAGACTACCTGTAACATTTACTCAACAAGTGTAAAATAAATGTCGACATATAAAGCGTGATGATCGAATGTTTCTTTTTCTACATTTTGACTGCCAATCCTCTGTACGGCTTTGGACAAGTTTGAGTTTAAGCACACATGATCACAGAGTATGTATAGTAGCAGTATAGGTACATATCAAGTACACCGGCAAAAATGACATAAGAAAAAAAAAAACACTTCCTCCCAAAAAACAACCTTCCAGTCATGTGGACGTGACGGATTTCAGAATAAAAATGTTATCTATTTCCACTTTTTAATTACACTCCAGTTTATGCAGCCACAAGACTTGAATGCAATTATGGACGTATACCTGAATTTTGAGTTACAATACTCTGGTTGTCAGCCAACTTGCGACAGTTCTCTTATTCTAAGGATAGCGAGTGTTGCATGTTGTACAGATTGTGAAGCCATTTCAGATGTCGACACGACTCTCATTCTGCTTATTCTTAGGATTTTGTTACAGAGAATGATTGGTTGACATCTAACTGAACAAGCACTGATTAAGTAAACTATCATCTTGCTTGTTTTCAAAGCTGCCTTTTCTTTCTTTGTCAAGTTAATGCCTCTTTTCAGAAGGGTAGGTACTGAAACTGTTTTGGGGCTGAGCTGGAATGACCTCTATGCATGTAAATAAGTGCACAAGCATTATTACAGTTAATTCCACACAGCCACGTCCATATTATATCACCCTCTTTCTGACTCTGAAAGCAACCCTTTTACATGCTGGGTTCAGTTCCCTCCATCATGTTTTCTCTATTTACCAGAAGGGTGAATTGAAGTTTAAAATATACATGACCACTTGTGTCTCTATTTCTTACTCCCACACACTCTTTCTCTCTCTCTCACCCACTCTCTCTTTCTCGCTCTTACACACACACACACACACACACACACACACACACACAGAGTGAAGCTTTCAGCAGCAGACAGATGATTTTCACAGTATAAAAATATTTCACTAAACCACAGAGAGGTCCACATTGTCACATTAGGCCCATATTTGTCAGTCTCTAAAGCCACAGAAAGACAAACATCATTCATTACAAGCTGCAGTCTAAGACAGAATAATTAGATCAGACTGAAATAAGTCAAAAGCGAGAGGACAAACCATTTCAGATTGTTATAAAAGCAGTACTCAGCACTGTTCACATATTTAACAATATTCATGTAGCTTCTGCAAAATGATGAAGGATCATTATTTAGAAATAATGCCACCATAATATGGGTTATGATGCTCTCAAAACTGGTGTCCAACCTCCAAATCCAGGATCTGCTGAATTATCCACAGTTCACCTGCAGGAAACTGTAACCATTCTTATTCGCGAGATACATCAACCTTGCTTTCCGCATCGTCAGTTTTTGTCTGGTTGGTAGCTGTGTTAACCAGTAGCCACAGAGCTAACAACTGACCAGTGAGGAACTAACACCAAATGTCACCACCAAAGCACTCACTGGTACATTCTCCATCTTCATGGAGGGAAACACTTACACACTAAACAGACAAGTGTGTATCTGCAGTGAGCAATCCTCCCTTAAATGGCATCGACAACATCATGACAGTAATTTCCTGTAAAAATGGAGACTTTTCTCAGGCACTTGTGCCGTCATTCTCAGCAACTTGGCTGTCACATGCTGTGGTTCCGTGGGTGATGAGAGTAGGTGAGGCCTCAGATACGTCTCGCTGGCTGCTGTTCCTCGAGTGGCTCTCTATCTGATGGAGGCTGCTGTGAGTGGAGAGCGGGTGGTCAAGACGTGGCATGCTGCCATGGAAACTGCGCTCCTCAGTACCTCTGTAAACCATAGTATCGCTCCTGAGCAAGGGGTAAAGAGCAGAAAGACCATATTTCATCTGATTTACACCATCTGACAGACAGACAAACAGAGCTTCACAGATTTCCTGTTCTACCTGTCGTCTCGAGTGCAGCGCAGGCTGCCATGGTAGCTGGCCTTGCTGTGGACGCTGCTGGCTTTGCTCCTGGTGGAGGCAGGATGCCCATGATGAGTTCTGACTGGTTCGTCAAGGTCATCTAGGACAGCCAAGTGGGTGGAAGAGGCGTGGGTGGAGGTGCCCTATAGACAGATAGGAGAGGGCAGCTAGATGTAATTTTAAAGTTATGAGCGTGCAGTGAGATATAAGATATTCCATGGTGCAAAGTAAGTCTGCTTCAATCATAATCTAAAGCTTTTTCCTGTTAAAAGGTGTTGAGGCTTGCCTGATGATTTAATGTGTTTGATGTTGTGAGGCAATAGAAAATACTGCCTCCAGCTAGTTCTGTTACCTGACACAGGCTGTTTTGTTGCATGAAACTTTGGACCCTAGTTGGGTTTGAATTTTGTTTGTTTCAAATATAATTTATTAAGATCTTTGTTTCTTTCTACTTCCTTCCTTCGACTGTGCCAATAATTGGCATCCATGCATGTCCTGTGTTGCAGGGAGCTGGTGGACAGTAATCAATGAAATAAAGCAAGAATATAGCTTCTGGTCTCAAATTTGATGAAAGTGAAGATAACATTCAGTCCAAACAGGATTCACATAAGTCTCACCTTGTTTTTGAATAGCACCACTACGACTGCTCGTGGAGCCACAGCCAATAGTGTTACAAGAACTTCAACTATTGCTGATTTTGTTGCTTCTACAACTAATAATACAATAATTTCTTGTGATACTGCTGTATCACTGCAGTCCTACCTGAGTGGATGTTCCTCTGGACTTCCTAATAATGGGGGTGTTGGGTTCACGCAGCAGAGACTGGGCAAAGTCTGGCTGCTCCTGCAGCACCTGGCGAGACTCATTCACTCCACTGCTGCAGAGAGAGAGAGGGCAGGAGTAGCAGATTAAAGGGGGAGAGACAAGGGGAAGTTGCAGGGGAAATGTGCAACAAGGGGCAGATCCAGGTAGATTAGATAGAGTTTAAAGGGGGGGATAGGAGGCACAGACATGGATGAAAGCAGTGGGACAGGAAAGAGAAAACAAGGAGAGGAGACAGCAGGGAGAGAGGGGGAAAGGTGCAGAGTGGAGGGTTGGATGAGAAGAGGGACAGAGTAATGCAAGGAGTGCAAATAGAAAGTAAAGATGAGGAGGTGAGGCAGACACAGAGGAGAGGTAGAGAGGAGAAACCGTGGAACAGGAAGAGAGGGTTAATGTGCTGTTATTGAAGGTGAGGGGACACAGGTGCACAGCATACGTGTCACCGTAGAAACAGACACTACAAGTAAACATGTGTGTGTTTCTCAGCAGATATTATATATTAGCATTTACTATGAAAAGTGATGTGCTACTGGTTTATCTGTCTGAGGCTGTAGCTTCACATGGAAAATAAAAACTTCTATATCTCTCAATTCTATAATTCAAATACATTTCTGGCCTAATAAGCATTCAGTTTGAATGAAAATCATACAAGGGAGGGCAAAAACAAGGCTAAAAACAAACAAATAATTTTCAGCCTCTCATCTTACTCTTTGCGTCTGCGTCCATGCAGGAAGCTGGCCCATTCAAAACAGGTCTTCTTACTGCCCACCCAGAAAACAGAGGGAATCCCCACCACCAGCATCATCAGGTATTTAATTAGGAACAAAACCATAACTGGTCGACTGGTCTTCTCCACCTAAAGAGAACAGAAATGTCAAATATTAACTCCACAGTCATCCAATAAAGACAACCGATGGTGTTGAAAAGAGGAAGAGAAAAGCTTTTATTATTTTGGAAATCGACCAGCATTTAAGCTTAAAATACAATTGAATATTTCCTCAACAGTAACACTGTGATGAAATACTAAAAGCTTAGGGTGCTACTCAAACTACTTGATCAATAAGGGGGCCAAAAGTATCCTGCAATGACAAGTGTTTATCATCCAGTCTGTCATTATGAATAATGAAAAAGGGAAAGTAAACAAAACAGTTGCAGTTAAGATGTACAGCAACAGCGTTCTCCTCAGTTGTTCTTGAACTTGGATGCAGGATATAATATCTTACAGCAGAGGGCAGGATTTTACAGCAGTTGTGTGGCTTAAGTGGGACCTTCGTACATACTTACTTTAGCTGGTTTAAAGAAACACTAATTCTATAGAATCTAAATTCATACATTTTCTGCTAACTCACTGTTGATGTTTTAAAACATCAGCTAGAACTAAGAGTTTCAAAACATAAATGGAGAGAAACTTGAGAGAGTTAACAGAGACAACCAAATGGCAGATTTGTTTATATACATGCACAACTTTGAGTGACATTTAAAAATTTTTCCTACCGTCCCATTAAAATTGGGTTTAAATGGTGGTAAAGATGCTATTTACAAAGTAATTTAGTGTTCACACTATCTCCTTTGGCGACTCCTAGCGGAGGAGGACTTTTACAAAGCTTAGATGTTTCATGATTTTGAAAGAGCCAGGGACCAGGAGAGTTGGTATTTATTAATTAGCTTTAGTCTGTCTCACCCTGGCTTAAATTTCTCAGATTTAGATCCTGCGATAAAACAAGCAGCCCTGTAGTAAATTACCACCCATGCTCACAAACACAAAAATAAAGTCAATAGAAACTCAACAATGCCTAAAGAATCAACTGTTATCCAAAAACAAGCAATTGTACCCTCTTAGGCACATGTTAACATTTGTACGCAACCCAGGCGATCAAATAACACAGCAATATTGAAATTCCAGAGTTACAATAGGACGTAAAGGGGGTCTGTTTCACACACACACACACACACACACACACACTGACACATAAACAAGTAATATAAGCACTTGCAACTGCCTCCACCCCTTTCCAATATAGTTTGTCAGTCACAAATTAGCTGACACTTCTTTTGTCAAATCCCTGTAACAGCTCTAAGGTTTACTATTTATGAAAAATGGAAACATGAACAAATGCTTTGGTCCAAGTTTTCCCATTTCCCGTGACACTGATGAAAAGCTTTCACTGCCTTGTGTGTATACTTGTTACAGGGACAGTTTGTGTCTGCACTGTGCACTTTCATTTGGCTATTAATGTATCACCAGATGGTATAAAACATCTCACTCCCACCACTCTTCAAAACTGCTACAAAGACGTTATAGACTACAGGCAGCAGAGCATGACTGAGCAAGCCCTGAAGCCCTGAGAGAGATACACAGAGTGAGCAAGTAGAGGAGTAGAGGGGGAGACTGAGTACAAGAAGTGTGTGAGAACCAGCTGAGAGAGTGAAAGAAAAAGAGACAAAGAAAAAGAGGAAAACAGAGATGGCAGTTTTATGTGGATTTGGTCTTGAGAGCTGTATTAGCTGAGTTAATGATGTATACTGCCCTCTGCTCCCTCCCCTCCAGGAATACCTACTCTCTCAGGCACACCATGTGTGTCTTACTCACTCACTCAAACACACACAGTATTTGCTCATTATTTCAACTTATTACAACTTGGCTCTTGTTTTTGTACTTTTGCCCAGTATTAGAATAGAATAAAAAAGACAGCTTTATTATCATTATATGTTAGATATAATGAGGTTGCAGGTGCTACTCCGTTTGTGTTTTAAAAACAGATAAACATGACAACCAATATGAACATGATACACGCAACCAGATAAAACAATACATTTCTACTGGTAATAATAACACTGTACTCAAATATATTTTTGAGAACTGAAAGACAGGAAATCAAAGTGCGACAACAGTCAGACAGTAATAGAGGCCATAAACAAAAGTAGGAAAACTTATTTGAAAGAGGAAACTAAGGCCAAACAGTAAAATTATTACCCCACCTGTCTATTGAATAGAACACCGTTGTCATAACTGAGTGAGACTGTGGTCAAAAGTGTGAAAATAAGGCTCAAGTTGTGAAAAAGTGGAATTAACTTTTAAAGATTTGGTGTCCATTCTTGAATATACATGTATCTGTACCAGGTCCCTTTACTGGAGACACATCTTGTTTAGTCATTGGTCCTGCTATGCACACTACTCTTACACACCAATAAACATATCCCAGTGGCTTAATGAAGGATGAAAAATACTGTAACCTCCACAGTAGGCAACTGAATACTTCACACCGGCTAACTTTGACAGTGTGACAACACACACTGAGTGTGTGAGTGAGATACAGAGAACTGTGATAGGAATACAGCTGCAAATCCTGCTAAGAGTGTGTCTGAGTATGTGTTTTCAGTGTCCAGCTGAGACATAACCTGAGTAGTCACATTTACAGGATAATCTAAGTACAACTGATCACAACTTTGAACGTTATTTATATTGTGTGTCAACATGCAGAGAATCTGCTGGTGTCTCTTCTAACTCGTATGTCTTGCTTTAGACCTGTCCCTGGCAAGCTCTCTTCCACAAAAACAGCTTTATAAATGACATACTTCCATATTAACCACTGAAGGCATACTTTATCTTGCAAGATAAAGGATTACACTGCCTCACACAAATACATTTTCTCTGAAATTTTTTCTTAAATACTCTTTCTCTCTCTCTACCTTGTATGGGCAGGGGATGTGATAGTGCCTGCAGTTCTCCTCCATCCATGTTGTCTCCCAAATGTTACGGTAGGTGTGTTCATACAGGTAGCACCCAATCACGGTCAACAAGGGGACAAGATAGAGCACCGAGAACACCCCCATTCGGATCATAAACTTGACTAGTTTGGTCTGGTTTTCCTTCTCCAGAGGGATTTCCATGCGCACCCGATTCAGGGCCACAATGCCCACTAACAGCAGAGAGACACCCACCTGCAGAGGGAGACAAAATGTGACAGATAGACAAAGTTAAAATGAAAGATTAGTTTTTTTAAAGAGCCGATGACTGACAGACAGACAGACAGACAGACAGACAGACCAGAATACAATCAACCATTCACCCTTCCATTTACTAATCTATCCAACTCCATAATTTCAACCAACAATCCACACTTGTATCATTTCATCCACCCTCCCATTAATCTGTGCACCCATCCATCCATCCTACCATCCCACTCATCACTTCTTTCATCTGCCCACACACTCATTTATCTTCTGACTGTACTCACCGCCACATTGAGGCAGAGTGGTGCCAGAACAAACCACCTCAGGGCGTCTATGTCATAGAGTCCTATGAAACACACTCCACTGATCCCATCTCCCTCAATTTTGTTCAGGGCCAACAGGGTGACAGTCAGGGCCCCTGGGAGCCCCCAGGCAACAGCATGGAAGAGGAGGGCTTTCTTCTCAATGGCCTCGCTACCCCATTTAGGCACAGCAGCCAGGAACCAAGTGATCGTCAGTATGACCCACCACACACTGCCGGCCATGGTGAAGAAATACAGGACCATGAAGAACAGGGTGCATGCCTGAGAGAGGAGGAGCAATAACTTTTCATCATTCATCAAATCTGTTGGCTCACTAACAACATTATCTTCATCAGAATCTATAGTATTTGTGGTCGGTTTAACTCTTTTATTTATACATGTATGAAACAGCAGGCTATGTGACAGCTAAAGGAGAGAGTATACAACACATGCATTAGTTTACTAGTCTAACAGAATGTATATTGAAGTTAATCAAGCCTACATTTTGACTATTCACATGTTAACAATGCTTCAAGTCGTTTCTTAAATACCTGTATTAAATGAATTATGATCAATCATGAGGGACTACGCCAAATCCAAAAATCCAACATTTCAAATCTGATTAAACAAATCAGACATTTGGGCAAATGGTTTATAATGAATTACATTTACATCTTACATCTGACAAGTTTCGTTGTGTTAACTGAAGCCCCCACCTTGTTGTGTGAGCCCTGTGTTATGGTTGAAGCTCTGAATTGAGAGGGGCTGACTGCATTGCACGCTACTCTGTCTTCCAGCAGGAAACCAAGGAAAAACACCAGCGACACCATGACATAGCAAACAGCGTAGAAGATTATTGGACGCTCAGGGTATCGAAACCTAATGGGGGGGGGGGGGGGGGGGGGGGGGGGGGTGTTCAAGTAAAAAACAAAACATTGATTTAGTATTCTTATAAATCATCAGTAACTAGATATAAGATTTAGGACAACATTCAGTCAGTCAAACCTGGTGACATCAATGAGAAATGTCAGGAAGGTGAAGAGTGTTGCGGACAGACAGACAATGGAGACGACTCCTATGAAGTATCGGGTTAATGTCAGCTCCTGCTGGTTGAAGAACATCGAGGGGCATGGGGCAGAACAGTCCTTCCTGCCCATGAAAGTGTAACCCAGGTCCGGGTCAACCTTGAGCTCTCTGGGGCACCAGAAACCATAGTCTCTCTGGACAGTCATGGATGACTGGTCAGTGGGGTCGGAGCCTGTTAGCAGGTCCTCTGGACGAGGATAGGGCTCATCACAATCTGGGAACCTTGAAAAAGAATAATTACGTTAGATCATGCAGATTAACCTATCTATTTTACTGACACCTTCATTGATATTACTACATTTTAGAAACAACTTCTTAGTACATTAAACACAATACATTTTAACAGCAGCACTAAGTACAGCCTCTAAAATGATCTAAAGCTGGAATTAGCACTTCATTAAACAGTTTAAACAAAAGATGAACATTACGTTCTTCATGAGGGTAAGATTTATTGCAGGTCTGGTGGATTAGACTGCACTAGATTTAGCTAGGTGTACCTCAAAAACTGGCAAATAAGTGTAGAAATATAAGGAAAAAGATGAAGAAGATAGGGGAGTTGAAAGATTTAAAGATGTGAGACAGAATAAAAAAGATGAAAGGGAGCTGCTGTACTGAGATACAGAGGAGGAAGTAACGCAAGAGGCTGAAGTTAGAGAGTTAAGTTGGTTTGATGTGGGGTTGAGGTTGTCATGAATTCAAAGTAAAGCAGAGAGCACAAAACAGTTCAGATGTAAGGTATATACAAAACACACATTGCAGGCTCAGTGCTGGGTAAGCATACAGTATATAAAAACAAAAACAACCACAATATTACTGCCTGTATCATATGAGACACTTCAAAATCCTGTGTATGATAACACTACACTTTTTAGCACTGAGTTGATTTTAAATGTAATACACACCTGCTACACTCCATGTCATCTGGCCAGGCTACTCCAAATATCTCCATGAGTTTGTGGCACTCGTCCTTAGCCCGCTGGCAGAGGGATCGACATGGCATGGACACCCGGCCGTACTCAGTGCACACTGGGGCATACAGTGCACACAGGAACATCCTCAGGTCTGCACTGCACACTAGGTTTACCATGGGATGAAAAGGCTACAGCAGAGACCGAGATGGAGAGAAATAAAAAGAGAGAGATTTTAATTCCTGTTTAAACCTGCTACAAAACTGAAAGCCATGGCCACAGCAGCATAGTGTGTCATAGTCATACAATGGTCTCAAAACTCTCTTGCAAACACCTACACATTTCATCTTTCCAATGTAATATTTCAATATCAGTGTGAGCCAACTTGACATGGTTGTTATTAATTCTGTCACGCATGTGGGAAAGAGTGGTGTTAACACACACACACACACACACACACACACACACGTACTTCTAACTTTGTGAGGACACTCATTGACATAATGCATTCCCTAGCCCCTTACCCTAACCTTAACCATCACAACTGAGTGCCTAACCCTAACCCTAACCCTAACCTTAACCTAAACCTAATTCTAACCATAACTCTAAAACCAAGACTCAAAATGTGATTTTAAGGTGTCTCAAAAAGTGAGGACGGGCCAAAATGTCCTCACTTTCCCAAAATGTCCTCACTCTGTTAGTAAAATACTTTTTTTGGTCCTTACTATGTAGCAAGTACAAGTACACACACACACACTCTCATATATAAATACACACAGGCTCAGGAAAAAGTAAACTGCTATCAGTGGCACATACGAGCAGGCTCATATTTAACCTGAAATAGCCATCAAAGTGGATGCAGGGAGAGTGAGAGGACGAGGACAAGTGTGTTCCAACTCCTCTGCTGCAATTTATACTACTTAGTATTCCATCAATATTTAGAAGCTAATGAAATATGTATAACAGCAATCATATTACCAAACATCCCTTTGAAGTAGGGGAGAGTAAGACAGACCTCTGAAGGTTGAACCACAGCCATGTGTCAATACATTGAATAAACAAACAACAGGGATATCCACACACTAAAGATGATATATTCTGCTCCCTGGAGTGGTAGTCTAAAGGTCAGAGAGTCAGGCCTGAGACCTTCAGGCTGCTGGCTCAAATCCGCAGATGGACTGGAAAACTGTGAGTGATGGGATGGACAAAAAGCAGCCTTCGCTTTTCCTTTAATAACTACTGCTGACATACCCCAGAACAAATACTCTAAGTGGTGATTCAGTGCAAGATTGATTATTTTTTGTTCTGGTGACAGCTAGAGTACAAAAACATCAAAGCAATAAATGATGATTACTTCAAAAGTCACTCAAGCAGTGTGGCAAGTACCATCATATCTCTTTTCTATTGATGAAAAGGTTTCTCTTTCTAGCTTGGGACTGCTACTGCTCATGCTGACAGGTGAATTATTCATCAGTTTGTTCTAAAAACATGTCTTTCCATGGAAATTAAATTAGGACTGGAATACTGAAAATACGCAGCAGAACGTTTGATATGAAATGAGATTTGTGATTTAAAACTCTGTCTGTAAACATTTCAGGAAAAAAAAAATCAGTAAAAGCCTGGTTTGTGACTGTCAGCAGCATTATGTGCACTGTGCAGTGTTCGAGGTATGTGTGCAAAGTGACCTGTATCTATACAACTATTCAAAGGTTCATGTCATCTGGGTGCACTGACGCTGAGTTTCAGCTTTTACAATAGATAGCAGAGAAATCAGAGCAAAGCCATGACAGCAATGGAACAAAACACTTAGGCTGACTGCACACAACACTGCACTGTGTGTGTATATAAATATGTGTATGTGAGACACAAAGCAGTACACTTACATTGTTTGATCACTACAAAAGCTATAGTATATACTTATAGATTGTATGAGTGCATTTGTGCCCATGCATCAGTGAATCTGTGTGTGTGTGTGTGTGCCTTGTGAGTATGTTTTGATCGTTCTCAATTGCTGTGTTCTAGATCTGCACATTGGAGATGTTCCACCAGTAAATGGGTGCAGTGATGCATGAGCTGTGTGACATAGTTTTGAATGTTGCACAGAAACACATGTGAGTGCACTCACTCACACTCACCCACACACCCACACACACACGCACACAAACACAAACACAGACCACTCAGCTTCATTCAATAATTCACAACCCATGCAATTTTATTTCTTGTGTGTGAACACGCAACATTCACTGTGTTAGCACATAGAAAGACAGGAGCCACATTAGCTTGAGATATGGGCCAGTTGTGGGCCTGTAATGTACAGTGAAGATATGGTAAAACAAGACTAGAAACTTTCTGTTTCTGTTGTTAGACAATGAAATAAGTATGAAATGATGACTGAAACATGGCCGATTAAGACAAAATGTTAACAGGTAGTCACTTCTAAGACATTTCCAAGCTGCTGCTCTGCTGCTGCTTAACTCCTGATTTTATAACCACAACCTTGTCTGACAAAGTCACCATTTGCATAAGTTCAACGTAACAGCTGTGCTGATGATCATTCAGAGAGAAAATTTAAAGCTAACGCTCCAGGAACTATTTTTGGTTTGTCCAAAAAGTTGCTAGATTTGTCACTAAGTGTTTTTTTTTTTGTTTTTTTTTAAAGATATGATTAGAATCATATTTGAACATCCTGATAAGTAAGGAAGTCCCAAGCTAAAGCCTTAAAAAATGAAGCCCTGAGGAATTTGAAAAAGAAAAACTTCCTTGCCTAGCTACTCTTACTATTACATCTTTGTGATGAAGCCTCCTCAGTGGCAGCTCTCACTCGAGTGCAGCTCAGAGTAATAGTACCCCCATGGTCTCAGTTTGCAGAAATATAATCTTTTTTTTTCTTCTGGTCTTTAGAGTGCATATTAATGCATGTTACACAGATATGTCAATAACAACAAATTCATAAGAGAGCCGGAGGCCACACTTAACTGGGTGCTTGTTGCTTTCTGCATGAGTGTGTTTCACTGCCCAGCAGAATGGAGCCTTTCTTCTTGTCTCCTCAGACTAACTCTACAGCGAATATGTCTGTGACTCCCATTTTGTGTGTCCCCATTCTGCCCACCTCTCCAGTGCATGTGGGGTTACGTGTGTGTGCAAGTGTGTCATTGTTCTTGTATTCTGTGTAAGTATGTCCCACTTATTGTGTTTCCCTGTGTGTGTGTGTGTGTGTGTGTGTGTGTGTGTGTGTGTGTGTGTGTGTGTGTGTGTGTGTGTGTGTGTGCGCACGCATGGAAGTAAATGCCTATTTCTAGATATGTGTGCAATTATTCTGACAGTCAAAGCAATTGGCCCCCCATCTCCCACCACAAAGAGAATATTGATATTAAGTGCCCTAACTGTGCCACCCAAAGAGAGAGGAGGGGGATGGCAATCAGCCTTCTATGGAGAGCGACTAGAATGAATTGTCTGGCATTTTGTAGTCAGTTGTGACGGAAGAGCAGGGAAAGGAAAGCAGAAAAACCTACAACTTGGCCTCAGGGGGAAGGCACAATCCTACTAAAGCATGGAATGATGTGGAAGTAGACGATAAGGGTGGGGAGAAGAGAGGAAATGTGCTGCATCAGCTTCCTGCAATTAACCTCTCTTTCTTTGCTTGTTTCTCTCTTTCCATCCTTCCATCCACATAATAACCTGACAACACATTTCCATTTGACTTATAGCTATTCAGTAAAATAACCAATCGCCTAAACCACAGATAAATAACACGAACAGACTATACATCAAAATACAGGTTAATAGACAATGCAAGATGAAAATCAAATTGTAAATAAAATCAAGGGTTTATTTGTGAGTTTGAGTTCGTGTTTTCGACAGGCAACTGTGAGCATTCAGAATTAGAAGCAGGGTGGGTTTTTTGACACTGCGGAAAATGAGAAAAAAAGCCCCTGACTGGTCCACCTCTTGTTCAATAGAGGGATTAAGTTTCTTTCTCTTTACTCCTTCTACCTAAAGAAACCCAGCAGAGGGAGGGAGAAAGAAAAAAAACTTCAAGTAAGTAAATCAACAAAGAGAAAGGCAGACACAAAGAAAGCAGCATATGATTAACAGTCACGTAATGCAAGCAATTAAGCTTTTGGCAAACAAGAGGTAGATACCAATAACTGCTGTAAAGTTGGTAGCAAAGACAGAGCAGTGCCTACATGAAAAAGTACAGGGTGTGCTGCATGTGAGAACTTTTTGCACCAGCTTGTAAAGTTTTTCTGGTGTCAGTTCGGTCTATGTGATGGGAATGAAAACCAATATACATGGTGACAATATAACAGAGCACAATGACTCAACCAGTTTGTTAGTCCGATAAATGCTGACCGAGACCAAAATCTTGGACATCACTGACCATCAACAGTTTGCTGTGCCTACTCTTTTTTACTTTCTTTCTTACCCACAATCCTATCTCATATCCTATCAGTTTTACTTCACAATAACATTTATTTTTTTATAAAGATAATAAATTGTACAGTTAGATGGTAAGTTATTTTGTTACATTTCTCAATTGTCTTTATTACATGGTTTGCAAATTAAGACTTTAATAAACTGTTGGCAGTTGAGCTCACAATATAAATCAAAATTAACCACAAACTAAGTTGATGGCAGTGTTAATACCCTAAAAACCCTAAATAACTTCCTTCCTTGTTGGGATTGCACTGATCTGATTCAGATCCAAAACAAGAACACTTACAGTAAATTCAGAAAGTGTTCAGACCACTTCGCTCTTATCAAGGCCATTCCTCTCCAATTGCTCAGTTTGGTCAGGCAGCCAGTTCTCTCCAAACATCTCCCATTTAAGAATTATGGAGGCCACTGTGCTCTTGTGAACCTTCAATGCAGCAGAAGTTTTTGTAGCCTTCTCCAGATCTGTGCCTCGACACAGTTCTGTCTCTGAGCTCTGCAGGCTGTGACACGCACTGTCAGCTATGAGACCTTATAGACAGGTGTGTGTCTTTCCAGATCATGTCCAATAAATTGAAATGACCACAGATGAACTCCAATCTAAGTGTAGAAACATCTCAAAGATGATCGAGAGAAATATGAGGAACCTGAGCTAAATTTCAAGTGTCATAGCAAAAGGTCTAAATACTAAAAAATCGGCTTTCACTTTGTCATTATGGGGAATTGAGTGTAGATTGGTGAGGGAAATAGGGAAATTTATTTTGGCATAAGGTTGCAACATAACAAAATGTGAAAAAAATCTAAGGTGTCTGAACATTTGCCAAATGTACTGTATATGGGTTTTTTTTATATCTTTGAGTAGTCTGGTTATCCAGTGAGTGTTTTTATGTGTGTGTGTGTGTGTGCGCAAGAGAGTGGTTTGCTGCTTAGAATGGTTGTAGAAAATCCAGTTAGCCAACTCTGCGGAAACTCATACACATTGTCAAGTGCAGGAGGAGGGGAAGTAGGAGGGGAGGGAGGGAGGAAAAAAGGAGAAAAACTGGAGTGGAATGGAGAAAAGACTGGCGGTTTCCCGGTGGATTAGAGAGTCAAATGGATTGTAAGGAGTGTTTAGAGTGTGAGAACCTGAGACACACACACACACACACACACACACACACTTCCTGAAACTGTCACCAGCTTTGTATTGTGGTCAGATCAAGGTGACAGGCGGTTGGGTCTAAGCCTCCAACGAAACAGCTCCTGAGCTGGCAAGTGCTCTTAAAAAAATCCCATGTTTTTTCTAAAGGTGTCCAACTAAGTTTTCTGTTGTTCAAATGCATAATATTTAATATGGGCCTGGATATCTACAAGTAGTGATACTGCCTTTTGCCCTGTACAGCTTATCAGTGATTTTCATCAACTTTATGTTATGTTTATGACTGCTAAGTGCTTTCAGTGCTTATTCATAGTGCAAAAAACACAATAACAATCTGATTGTTTAAACAACTATAACACCCAATAAAAATTATATTAAAAGCAAACAGTTTTTAAAACTTAAGAAACTCTTTGGTCTGGTAAGACACTGATAGCCTGCCAATATGAGTTTTTTTTATGGGATATTTATAGTGCATTTGGAAAGTATTCAGACGTCTTCAATTTTTTTTTTCACATTTTGTTATGTTACAGCCTCATGCTAATTAGAGAGGCCACTGTGCTTTTGGGAACCTTCAATGCAGCAGAATTTTTTTGTAACCATCCCCAGATCTATGTCATGACACAGTCCTGTCTCTCAGCTCTGCAGGCAGTTTCTTCTCATGGTTTAGTTTTTGCTCTGATATGCATCATCAGCTATGAGACCTTATATGGACAGGCAGGCGTCTTTCTATATCATGTCCAATCAATTGAATTGACCAAAAGTGGACTCCAATCAAGGTGTAGGAACATCTCACGACGATCATGAGAAATTGGAGCAACTTGAGCTAAATTTCAAATGTCACAACAATTTTTTTGGTTTTAGCATAAGACTGTAACATAACAAAATGTGAAAAAATTAAAGGAGTCTGAATTCTTTTTGAATGCATGTATGTATGTGCACCATTTATAATAAATCAGTTACTGCTATCCCTTGAAACAGCACACAAAAAAGGACCAAAAGGCTGATCTGATTTCTCACACCTCCTTCTGACAGATGAGGAGGAATTTAGATGAGAAAAATCTGGCTTTTTGCTACTAAACCTTGCCCAAGTCTATGTGGACACATCAACCTCACAGGCTCTATATCTCCTCCTCCTCTCATACTATCTCTGTCTCACACTCTAACTCACTCTCAAATCAGTCAGTCGGGCCCTGCAGCACAAATGCTGTCAGACCACATCAGCTCTGCCTCCATTAGCTTGCTACAATATAACATCGCTGCAACATCCGCTGTCTAGCTATTAGAACTAAATCCTCCATTTTTCTGTCTCTCTGCAGAAACTATAATATTCCCATTTGCTACTGCCTCTCTATTGCAACTCAATCCCACTATTTTCCTCCTCGCACTCAAAACTGATAGCTGCATCCTTTATTGCATCCGTACATTAGACGCATTTTCAGTCTCTCTTTCTCGACAGCATGTGAGAAGTGAATCATTCCAGTTAACAATCACTCAGCAATTACACGATCCCCCTCCTCCTTCTCCTTGCAACAGCTCAGCTCCTATTTTCTTTTTTATCCTCTAGGCACACCAGTGTTTTCTTACTGCTGCCTCTCTATTTTCCACTTTTGCTGGCCAGATTTAACTGACTTGCGTCTTCTAGTTTCCTGCTATGTATAATGCACACATGATAAAAGCGTTCACAGACATATTCACACCACAAGACATGCACACACTCCCTGTGACTATGTGCCTGCCTCCTCTTACACGCTTGTGAGAGAGACAGGCGTTGGCCATGAACAGATGAACTGAGCAGACCGCGATGCTCTCCTCCCTAATCTCTGAAAAGACAGTTAAGAAAGGGGCACCCTTCTCCCACACTCTCTCCCTCTTTTATTCATTTGTTCGTTTATCCGTGGCCATCCATCGTTCAGTCGGGAGAACCAGACAAAGCCGTTAATGGCATTCCCCTTCACGTTCACTTCCCCTCCTCCTCTCCTCCTATCTTCTTTCTCCTGAATTCATCTCTTATTTTCTTTGCCTCCCATTTACTCTGACATGCACTTGTCCTCCTCCTCCCCCGTATTTCTTCTTCCAACATCAGCATTCATTGACTTCCCCTACTGTTATCCTGCCATTTCATGTTTGTCAAAAAACTATTTAGCACCACCATCAACATACTCTGTCTTTCCTGTTTTTTAAACCCAGTGCACAGTTTCTTCATTTTACTCATCCCTTGATTTCTTGCCAGAGTGACACAAATTATATTTTATCTCATGATTTTCGAATTTACTTACTATCTTCTTTGCAATCTTAATACAGACAATCAACATGCATTTTTACCTGTGTTGTCCTGTTTTTTCAACAAAACTCTAAATCCTGTCTTTAGACTTTCTGACTAAGCTCTTATCTCTTTGTCCTACCTCCCTTTCCTTCTGTGTGGCATTATTATTTTCATGAGGTTTTTTCTTTTTTTTTTTTTTACAACTTTTTAGTCTCACAGAGATAAGCTAGATCTTATAAGCTCAGTTTTTCCTATGAGATCATCTGGAAATCATCTTTAAAAATGTTCAGGCGTGTCAAGATATTTACCAATCAGCAAATATGTACATGATAACATCGTCTGATGCTTCTATAACCTTTTGAACCTTGTTAACAACTACATGTTGTTGTAGATATAAAATCAGGTATGGTTCTCTGACTGAATTACCAATCTTTGCCTCCAATATATCCGGTGGATTGTTTTACCTCAGTTCCATGTGACTGAATTTTATATTTGTTCAACGATTCAAATAGGTCTAGTGTTGTGCTTCACTGACTTGTTGTGGGTATGATTAACCTTTGTTATGGTTAGTTGACTCATCAGAGTTTAATAGATTGGATTAACAATCTTCCAACAGAGGTAAATAGCAAGGTTCATGTAAAACATCAACACAAAAATGGCGACAGGCATGGACAAGATCAATGCTGCAATGCTGTACAAGTCACTGCAAGTTGACTTAAAAAAAAAAAACAATTCCTAAATCAACATTTTCATTGTAAAAGTGTCCAATTAACTGCTCCTAGCAACCACAGTGGTAGCTTCCATGTTAACTGAAAATGATGTTGGCAGGACAGATTTTCCACTTGCTACTGACTGATTAGGGCAAATCCATAGCGTGTGTGCCTTGTGAGTATGTTTTGATCGTTCTCAATTGCTGTGTTCTAGATCTGCACATTGGAGATGTTCCACCAGTAAATGGGTGCAGTGATGCATGAGCTGTGTGACATAGTTTTGAATGTTGCACAGAAACACATGTGAGTGCACTCACTCACACTCACCCACACACCCACACACACACGCACACAAACACAAACACAGACCACTCAGCTTCATTCAATAATTCACAACCCATGCAATTTTATTTCTTGTGTGTGAACACGCAACATTCACTGTGTTAGCACATAGAAAGACAGGAGCCACATTAGCTTGAGATATGGGCCAGTTGTGGGCCTGTAATGTACAGTGAAGATATGGTAAAACAAGACTAGAAACTTTCTGTTTCTGTTGTTAGACAATGAAATAAGTATGAAATGATGACTGAAACATGGCCGATTAAGACAAAATGTTAACAGGTAGTCACTTCTAAGACATTTCCAAGCTGCTGCTCTGCTGCTGCTTAACTCCTGATTTTATAACCACAACCTTGTCTGACAAAGTCACCATTTGCATAAGTTCAACGTAACAGCTGTGCTGATGATCATTCAGAGAGAAAATTTAAAGCTAACGCTCCAGGAACTATTTTTGGTTTGTCCAAAAAGTTGCTAGATTTGTCACTAAGTGTTTTTTTTTTTGTTTTTTTTTAAAGATATGATTAGAATCATATTTGAACATCCTGATAAGTAAGGAAGTCCCAAGCTAAAGCCTTAAAAAATGAAGCCCTGAGGAATTTGAAAAAGAAAAACTTCCTTGCCTAGCTACTCTTACTATTACATCTTTGTGATGAAGCCTCCTCAGTGGCAGCTCTCACTCGAGTGCAGCTCAGAGTAATAGTACCCCCATGGTCTCAGTTTGCAGAAATATAATCTTTTTTTTTCTTCTGGTCTTTAGAGTGCATATTAATGCATGTTACACAGATATGTCAATAACAACAAATTCATAAGAGAGCCGGAGGCCACACTTAACTGGGTGCTTGTTGCTTTCTGCATGAGTGTGTTTCACTGCCCAGCAGAATGGAGCCTTTCTTCTTGTCTCCTCAGACTAACTCTACAGCGAATATGTCTGTGACTCCCATTTTGTGTGTCCCCATTCTGCCCACCTCTCCAGTGCATGTGGGGTTACGTGTGTGTGCAAGTGTGTCATTGTTCTTGTATTCTGTGTAAGTATGTCCCACTTATTGTGTTTCCCTGTGTGTGTGTGTGTGTGTGTGTGTGTGTGTGTGTGTGTGTGTGTGTGTGTGTGTGTGTGTGTGTGTGTGCGCACGCATGGAAGTAAATGCCTATTTCTAGATATGTGTGCAATTATTCTGACAGTCAAAGCAATTGGCCCCCCATCTCCCACCACAAAGAGAATATTGATATTAAGTGCCCTAACTGTGCCACCCAAAGAGAGAGGAGGGGGATGGCAATCAGCCTTCTATGGAGAGCGACTAGAATGAATTGTCTGGCATTTTGTAGTCAGTTGTGACGGAAGAGCAGGGAAAGGAAAGCAGAAAAACCTACAACTTGGCCTCAGGGGGAAGGCACAATCCTACTAAAGCATGGAATGATGTGGAAGTAGACGATAAGGGTGGGGAGAAGAGAGGAAATGTGCTGCATCAGCTTCCTGCAATTAACCTCTCTTTCTTTGCTTGTTTCTCTCTTTCCATCCTTCCATCCACATAATAACCTGACAACACATTTCCATTTGACTTATAGCTATTCAGTAAAATAACCAATCGCCTAAACCACAGATAAATAACACGAACAGACTATACATCAAAATACAGGTTAATAGACAATGCAAGATGAAAATCAAATTGTAAATAAAATCAAGGGTTTATTTGTGAGTTTGAGTTCGTGTTTTCGACAGGCAACTGTGAGCATTCAGAATTAGAAGCAGGGTGGGTTTTTTGACACTGCGGAAAATGAGAAAAAAAGCCCCTGACTGGTCCACCTCTTGTTCAATAGAGGGATTAAGTTTCTTTCTCTTTACTCCTTCTACCTAAAGAAACCCAGCAGAGGGAGGGAGAAAGAAAAAAAACTTCAAGTAAGTAAATCAACAAAGAGAAAGGCAGACACAAAGAAAGCAGCATATGATTAACAGTCACGTAATGCAAGCAATTAAGCTTTTGGCAAACAAGAGGTAGATACCAATAACTGCTGTAAAGTTGGTAGCAAAGACAGAGCAGTGCCTACATGAAAAAGTACAGGGTGTGCTGCATGTGAGAACTTTTTGCACCAGCTTGTAAAGTTTTTCTGGTGTCAGTTCGGTCTATGTGATGGGAATGAAAACCAATATACATGGTGACAATATAACAGAGCACAATGACTCAACCAGTTTGTTAGTCCGATAAATGCTGACCGAGACCAAAATCTTGGACATCACTGACCATCAACAGTTTGCTGTGCCTACTCTTTTTTACTTTCTTTCTTACCCACAATCCTATCTCATATCCTATCAGTTTTACTTCACAATAACATTTATTTTTTTATAAAGATAATAAATTGTACAGTTAGATGGTAAGTTATTTTGTTACATTTCTCAATTGTCTTTATTACATGGTTTGCAAATTAAGACTTTAATAAACTGTTGGCAGTTGAGCTCACAATATAAATCAAAATTAACCACAAACTAAGTTGATGGCAGTGTTAATACCCTAAAAACCCTAAATAACTTCCTTCCTTGTTGGGATTGCACTGATCTGATTCAGATCCAAAACAAGAACACTTACAGTAAATTCAGAAAGTGTTCAGACCACTTCGCTCTTATCAAGGCCATTCCTCTCCAATTGCTCAGTTTGGTCAGGCAGCCAGTTCTCTCCAAACATCTCCCATTTAAGAATTATGGAGGCCACTGTGCTCTTGTGAACCTTCAATGCAGCAGAAGTTTTTGTAGCCTTCTCCAGATCTGTGCCTCGACACAGTTCTGTCTCTGAGCTCTGCAGGCTGTGACACGCACTGTCAGCTATGAGACCTTATAGACAGGTGTGTGTCTTTCCAGATCATGTCCAATAAATTGAAATGACCACAGATGAACTCCAATCTAAGTGTAGAAACATCTCAAAGATGATCGAGAGAAATATGAGGAACCTGAGCTAAATTTCAAGTGTCATAGCAAAAGGTCTAAATACTAAAAAATCGGCTTTCACTTTGTCATTATGGGGAATTGAGTGTAGATTGGTGAGGGAAATAGGGAAATTTATTTTGGCATAAGGTTGCAACATAACAAAATGTGAAAAAAATCTAAGGTGTCTGAACATTTGCCAAATGTACTGTATATGGGTTTTTTTATATCTTTGAGTAGTCTGGTTATCCAGTGAGTGTTTTTATGTGTGTGTGTGTGTGTGCGCAAGAGAGTGGTTTGCTGCTTAGAATGGTTGTAGAAAATCCAGTTAGCCAACTCTGCGGAAACTCATACACATTGTCAAGTGCAGGAGGAGGGGAAGTAGGAGGGGAGGGAGGGAGGAAAAAAGGAGAAAAACTGGAGTGGAATGGAGAAAAGACTGGCGGTTTCCCGGTGGATTAGAGAGTCAAATGGATTGTAAGGAGTGTTTAGAGTGTGAGAACCTGAGACACACACACACACACACACACACACACACTTCCTGAAACTGTCACCAGCTTTGTATTGTGGTCAGATCAAGGTGACAGGCGGTTGGGTCTAAGCCTCCAACGAAACAGCTCCTGAGCTGGCAAGTGCTCTTAAAAAAATCCCATGTTTTTTCTAAAGGTGTCCAACTAAGTTTTCTGTTGTTCAAATGCATAATATTTAATATGGGCCTGGATATCTACAAGTAGTGATACTGCCTTTTGCCCTGTACAGCTTATCAGTGATTTTCATCAACTTTATGTTATGTTTATGACTGCTAAGTGCTTTCAGTGCTTATTCATAGTGCAAAAAACACAATAACAATCTGATTGTTTAAACAACTATAACACCCAATAAAAATTATATTAAAAGCAAACAGTTTTTAAAACTTAAGAAACTCTTTGGTCTGGTAAGACACTGATAGCCTGCCAATATGAGTTTTTTTTATGGGATATTTATAGTGCATTTGGAAAGTATTCAGACGTCTTCAATTTTTTTTTTCACATTTTGTTATGTTACAGCCTCATGCTAATTAGAGAGGCCACTGTGCTTTTGGGAACCTTCAATGCAGCAGAATTTTTTTGTAACCATCCCCAGATCTATGTCATGACACAGTCCTGTCTCTCAGCTCTGCAGGCAGTTTCTTCTCATGGTTTAGTTTTTGCTCTGATATGCATCATCAGCTATGAGACCTTATATGGACAGGCAGGCGTCTTTCTATATCATGTCCAATCAATTGAATTGACCAAAAGTGGACTCCAATCAAGGTGTAGGAACATCTCACGACGATCATGAGAAATTGGAGCAACTTGAGCTAAATTTCAAATGTCACAACAATTTTTTTGGTTTTAGCATAAGACTGTAACATAACAAAATGTGAAAAAATTAAAGGAGTCTGAATTCTTTTTGAATGCATGTATGTATGTGCACCATTTATAATAAATCAGTTACTGCTATCCCTTGAAACAGCACACAAAAAAGGACCAAAAGGCTGATCTGATTTCTCACACCTCCTTCTGACAGATGAGGAGGAATTTAGATGAGAAAAATCTGGCTTTTTGCTACTAAACCTTGCCCAAGTCTATGTGGACACATCAACCTCACAGGCTCTATATCTCCTCCTCCTCTCATACTATCTCTGTCTCACACTCTAACTCACTCTCAAATCAGTCAGTCGGGCCCTGCAGCACAAATGCTGTCAGACCACATCAGCTCTGCCTCCATTAGCTTGCTACAATATAACATCGCTGCAACATCCGCTGTCTAGCTATTAGAACTAAATCCTCCATTTTTCTGTCTCTCTGCAGAAACTATAATATTCCCATTTGCTACTGCCTCTCTATTGCAACTCAATCCCACTATTTTCCTCCTCGCACTCAAAACTGATAGCTGCATCCTTTATTGCATCCGTACATTAGACGCATTTTCAGTCTCTCTTTCTCGACAGCATGTGAGAAGTGAATCATTCCAGTTAACAATCACTCAGCAATTACACGATCCCCCTCCTCCTTCTCCTTGCAACAGCTCAGCTCCTATTTTCTTTTTTATCCTCTAGGCACACCAGTGTTTTCTTACTGCTGCCTCTCTATTTTCCACTTTTGCTGGCCAGATTTAACTGACTTGCGTCTTCTAGTTTCCTGCTATGTATAATGCACACATGATAAAAGCGTTCACAGACATATTCACACCACAAGACATGCACACACTCCCTGTGACTATGTGCCTGCCTCCTCTTACACGCTTGTGAGAGAGACAGGCGTTGGCCATGAACAGATGAACTGAGCAGACCGCGATGCTCTCCTCCCTAATCTCTGAAAAGACAGTTAAGAAAGGGGCACCCTTCTCCCACACTCTCTCCCTCTTTTATTCATTTGTTCGTTTATCCGTGGCCATCCATCGTTCAGTCGGGAGAACCAGACAAAGCCGTTAATGGCATTCCCCTTCACGTTCACTTCCCCTCCTCCTCTCCTCCTATCTTCTTTCTCCTGAATTCATCTCTTATTTTCTTTGCCTCCCATTTACTCTGACATGCACTTGTCCTCCTCCTCCCCCGTATTTCTTCTTCCAACATCAGCATTCATTGACTTCCCCTACTGTTATCCTGCCATTTCATGTTTGTCAAAAAACTATTTAGCACCACCATCAACATACTCTGTCTTTCCTGTTTTTTAAACCCAGTGCACAGTTTCTTCATTTTACTCATCCCTTGATTTCTTGCCAGAGTGACACAAATTATATTTTATCTCATGATTTTCGAATTTACTTACTATCTTCTTTGCAATCTTAATACAGACAATCAACATGCATTTTTACCTGTGTTGTCCTGTTTTTTCAACAAAACTCTAAATCCTGTCTTTAGACTTTCTGACTAAGCTCTTATCTCTTTGTCCTACCTCCCTTTCCTTCTGTGTGGCATTATTATTTTCATGAGGTTTTTTCTTTTTTTTTTTTTTACAACTTTTTAGTCTCACAGAGATAAGCTAGATCTTATAAGCTCAGTTTTTCCTATGAGATCATCTGGAAATCATCTTTAAAAATGTTCAGGCGTGTCAAGATATTTACCAATCAGCAAATATGTACATGATAACATCGTCTGATGCTTCTATAACCTTTTGAACCTTGTTAACAACTACATGTTGTTGTAGATATAAAATCAGGTATGGTTCTCTGACTGAATTACCAATCTTTGCCTCCAATATATCCGGTGGATTGTTTTACCTCAGTTCCATGTGACTGAATTTTATATTTGTTCAACGATTCAAATAGGTCTAGTGTTGTGCTTCACTGACTTGTTGTGGGTATGATTAACCTTTGTTATGGTTAGTTGACTCATCAGAGTTTAATAGATTGGATTAACAATCTTCCAACAGAGGTAAATAGCAAGGTTCATGTAAAACATCAACACAAAAATGGCGACAGGCATGGACAAGATCAATGCTGCAATGCTGTACAAGTCACTGCAAGTTGACTTAAAAAAAAAAAACAATTCCTAAATCAACATTTTCATTGTAAAAGTGTCCAATTAACTGCTCCTAGCAACCACAGTGGTAGCTTCCATGTTAACTGAAAATGATGTTGGCAGGACAGATTTTCCACTTGCTACTGACTGATTAGGGCAAATCCATAGCTTGAAATGAACTGAAATTATACCTTTATCCAGTTAAATCATCAGTGAACACAGAAAAAAATTGTGAGCTAACTTTTCCAGCTTGCTGTATGTCTCCACTTCACACATCATATCAACAACAATGGATGGCAGTCTTTTCACTGGTGTGGGGGAGAGCTGTTATGTTTTTCAACTATGCGATGTTTCTCCACGATTACACAGCTTTGACTGCCAATATCACAGATTGCAGACTGTCAATGACTATTTCAATCTTCCAAGACAAATAACACTTGAGAGCAATGTGTATTTTATCAACCAAATGACTAAGCTAGAAATATGAATTGCCATTTCCACTCTTTCCCTTGTATTGGCAGACCTTTCCCTCCTCCTCTTCTCCTTGGTTTAGTCCAGAACATGCACTCATCATCCAATTTCCCTCCCCTCCCCTGCTTGTCTGTCTCCCTCCATTCTTCCCCTTCCTTCTCAGCCTATTTAACTACCATGGCAACAGGTGATGTGGAGGCTCTCGCAGGTCTATGTCTCATTGAGGATAACATGCATGTGCACAGACGCACACTAGCATCCACACACACATTGTGGAAGGACTCCTTTAAAGAGTGAAACCATCCAAAGAGTATGGCAAACAAGCTCACACAAGGAGCGTGGAGAGAAAGTGTGAGAGTGAGAATAAAAGAAACTGAGAGGCGTAGGAGAGAGGGTCAAATGAAATGATAGAGATGTAGATGGGGAGCCAAGAATGTGACAATGGAGCTGAATCAGATAGCACCCACACAAGTCCTAACACCACGCAAGCCACCTGTGCATATCCATCTGCTTACCACTTACATATATGCTCTGTTACAGTCAGATGAAAACCAACTATGTCTAGCACTTGAGTAATCAAGAATTTGTATTTTTGCAACCTGATGCATACAGAAACAAATACATTTCAAACTATAAAATATATTTTCTCAATATATTCTTTAAATAAAATGGGTTCACGTTCAGTGTGAAAAAGAGTAAAGAAAGTTGTACAAATTCATTCAGATGCTTAAGTAACACATTTCCTATCCTCCCTCAGACTGCAACACATCAGAAATAAGCTTTTTAATTGCATATGTTGACCAACTTTGGCCATATCCTTCATTGATATGCTGTCCATTTAGTGTACAATGTATGTCCTGTTTCTACAATTTAAAACCATCAATCAACAGGAAAAAGCATTACATTCTGCTTCTTACACAACGGGTTTCTTTGAGCACTTTCCTCAGTTAATAAAATTAATAATCACAAATTCTGGAAGTTGGAGCGGTAGAGGAGAGTAACAGACATTAATTTGGTGCATCACAGAGGGAGTGTGTCACAAGGGTCGGGGCAATGCAGAGAAAAACAGGAAATAGACAAACACAAGGAGTAGCAGAGCTCACTGCCTGTTAACCAGTGAACTTATTCTTTTATTTTACCAAACAATTGAGAAAATTATTAAAAATGCTGCTCCATCCAAAGTTCGGATCTGATTAGGTTTTTTAAAATGTGCACATACAGCAGAATTCAAGTAGTTGCAGACTATGTATGATGTGTTATTGTAGAGACAACAATAAAAGCAAATAAAATCAAGTTGAAAGGTTTGAAGGTACAGTCTAACTATTCTCTACTGACATTGATTTTAAGTGTTTAGAAATCAGTGTGACAATATGCATTAATATGGGAGCTATTTTGGAAGAGCTGAGAGTTGCATGCGGCTCCATAAGTGCACAATTAGTAGCACTCAAGCTCTTAATGCTGACGCTGGTCCTGACATGCAGTAAGCTGAAAATATTAGAGCTGCCTTGTGTTGAGTGGCTTTGCGTGAGAAGGGGATCAATGATGTGTGTGTGTTTGTGTGTATGTTAGTGTGAAGTTCAGCTTAGCAGTGAGGGTTAAACATCTCCCACTCTCACCAGATGCACACACGTACACACAGTTCCCAAGCTGGGTCATGGGTTCAGATTAAGACCCTAAGACATGGATAACCTATATTAATGTGTTGTATCAAAGCAGAACACTGCCGGGTTCCACACAAAATGAATGAGTAGATCATAGCTCAAAACACACAGAATCTATACTATTCATTACACAGATGCAGGGCGGGGTGCATGGAAGGATTCTTATTGGCTGGAAGATGTGGACTAACTTCTAGTAACCAGACACCTACAGTATGATTTATGTGTTTGATTGCAGTTCTAAATTAATAGGCCAATGTTAAACTGTTGGCAGGTAGTGAGGTTTAGCTGAAGAGCATGGTGCTCAGATTATTTGTGTAACCACCACCACAAACATGTTATTTTATTTGTTTGTATGCAATCTCAATATGATGATTTGCTGATTTACTTTATATCATGTTATAGAATTTTAAATTGAATATCTGTTGCATTCTGGACTTTTTTTCAAACAAAATAAGGAACTTCAATATGTCAGAATGTTATTTAGTCTTAGCAGTTAATGTGTTAATTGGCAAAATAACTGACAAAGTAGTTATTGTAAATAGTGCTTCCAGTACTTGTAGTCCTACACCTATGTTGAAAATATAGTAGAGATGATAGATCAAGCTAAACAAGCGGTAATGGTATAAGGCAGGTGTTATTGAATGTATGATGTTTTTGATCTGATGCATTTACATTAGACACATAATGACAATGCAGTCAACTCTGTGCTGTCCTAATACACTGACAGTGTTATTTGGTTTAGGAATCAAGGGACCTACTGCTTCACATTTTCATGGAGACCAGTATTACTATATTTAGAGTGGGCTACACTCTAAATACTCTACAGAGCAGTATTTGAGCAGTGAAAAATCTCTCCAATCTTTCTCAAATCTGTCTTCACTGAGCACTGTGAGGCTGGATAAGCAGCAATGGCAGCTATGCTGATGGGAACAGTCTGCCAAAAAACAGCACCAGGCAGTGCCTTTGTTCTGTGCATAAATAAATGATTGCTTCATTTGGGCTGGCTGCCTCAATAGACTCTTCCAGAATGAGCAGGATAATCAAGAGTTCAGCTGAAAAAAACAGGAACTTTTAAACTGAATGAGGACCTGTCTGTCCCTGCCAGAGAGAATAGGGACAGCCTCTTCAGATGCACTGAAGACACACACACACACAACATAGCACAAATACAACCACACAGTCACAAAAACACACCTCTATTAAACTTCATTCTCTTCTTTCGTATTCACACACACACAAAGAAAAAAAAACACAACAGACCACACTTAAACGCAACAAGCCCTGAACCCTCCAGATTTGGCACACACTTATGCTCACTGTTGTGGGGACCTAGTGGCCTCAGGGTGGCCTTTCTTAGACAGAGCAGTCTTATTTTGAAGGACAGGACCCCATACTGAGAGAAACACAAACACCGGAGACAGTAGGGTCTAAAGACTTTACACAACCTGTCACTCTGTCAGTATTTCCCTCTGTTTAGTCACTGACATTCTCTCTCTGCTCTACTGCCCCTAACATTTTATTCTTTTAACATTTGTGTCTTTGTCCTCCCCGTTCTTCCTGTGACAGCCATAGATGAATCTATCTACCTCTGCATAAATACCAGTGAAACTTCTTCTCTCTTTTCTCAGTAACATAATAAAATGAGCTTCAATGGTAATGATTTTATTAAGAAAAACAGACAAAGAAAATGGGCACTTTAATGCTAATGTGGGCTAATAAAAGAGAATAAGAGGTATACATTTTTTTTAATCTGCTCCCTTCAGCCCTTGTTTCTTGAGTGGGCGGAGTTATAAAACAAGGGTGGTCTTGTGGGAAAAGAAAAGCTCTTAAGCGTCTTTTCACAGTAATTAAGTATGTAACTGCCTGCCTGTCAGTTCATCATATTCCATTACACTGTTTTTGAACAATAGCTTCAGATCCACAACGGGTCACATGACAGCAGTAACATATCTTCATAAGACCATATGCAAGAATGAGAGAGAAAATATTATTGTGCAAGTCTTGAAAGGCAATATTAAGAGATTGTGATTTCTGCATGTAATCACAAATCCTACTGATGTTAAACATTTTTAAAAAGGAGTTTATAAGCACCAATTCAGTTTTGGTAAAACTTGCTTTCAACCTTTAATAACTTCAGTGGGACATCATATTTTTCTAATTTACCATATTAGCAACACATTACTATCAAAAGGCTACTTGTGAAAGTAACCAGATCCCTGCTGAATGAAGGGAGAAGGACTGCGTTTACATGCATTTAAGTATTACTGCAAGCTTTCTCCAGTAATTTGATTTCTTAAATGTAAGTAACAGAACACCATTTCTGTTGGAGAAACCTTATATCTTGGCCATATATACATGTAACTGAGTTTCTGTGACAGCAGTGAGCTAGAATGAAAGAACACATAATTAGATGTAGAGGCGTATCCTTGTTGATTCAAAGCTGACATGAAAATAAACAAGTCTAAATAAGCTGGTTTCCACAGATGACCAGGAGACTGTAAATTTTAGTCACATGCACACAGTAAGGAAAATGTGTTTGACCTCCTCTTCTAGAGGCTGTTCTGTCAGACTCCAATAACCTGATTTTGAAGCGTGCGTATAAACATAGTTACATTAGCTACATTAATTCACACAGTGCTAGGGTTGCTGTCTATTTGCTTTCCATACAGTGTGCTCTATTGTGAGTCAAACAAGTCTTTCTCTAAACTTTCTCTTAATTTGAGCACACCTGGGGTTGCCCAGGTTGATTTTTCTCACACTAGGTTTATACCTTGTCTTGTTTACTCAGTAAGAGAAAACATGTAAGCAAATGGGAATGTTTTTATACAATAAAAACAAATCAGAAAATGCGGAAATTTAGGGTTTTGACAGTTTTTGAGGAACATAATGTCTAGAGATCCAAGTCTCACTAGATCTGTTATTTTAGTCTAATTTATTTGACTGACAGAATAAAATGTATTTAACCTCATTCAGTCAGGAAAAATCACTTGGATATCTTATCTCACCTAAATTACACTAAAATGAAACTCCAGTTCAGAAAGACATATCTTGCTGCAGTAACCCAAGGGAAAGTCCCTGGCCAAGCAGACATCTGGGCTCTGGAGGCCTCAGGCACAGCAACACTCACATGATGTGTGTCTATTCATTTATTTATATATTTAACAAAGAACAATAATGGGAATGATGAGCTATTCCCTGTTTCATAAATTGCTTGAGTTTTGTTTGAATGATAAAAACATCTCCTCTTTCCTGTCATCTGTCTTATATATAAACACAAATACGATGGAATTTTAAAATTAATTTGTATCATTGGTAAGTTATTATATGTAAACTGCGTTTCTTGAAAACTGGCTAACAGGCAGTGTCTAAGGAAGCATCAGATTACAGTATTAAACAGAATTCTTAAAAAAGTGTATTTACAGGGAGACCCTTTGCTTTTGATCAGTCTCTTGTCTCTTAGTGCAGACACACAATCCCAATGATGTCATATGTCTAAATCTCTGTATCTAACACAGGCCTCAAATAATGTCACAACCTACAGCACATCCTCTGGGATAACATGCAGTGGCAGATGGACAGTACAGCCCATATTCCTAAGTGGCACGCAGACACACAAGCATGGAATCATGCAAACATGCAAGCATGCACACACACACACGTGCTCACATGCACACACGCACACGCACGCACACACACACACACACACACACACACACACACACACACACACACACACACACACACACACATTCCCAAATAAATGATTTCACCATTTAAACACTCTCCTATTCAAGGATCATTCAAGCCATTTCCCTTGTCTTCCACATCCCCTTCTAACATTTCATTCTCTCTCCCCCTCTTCTCTCAGGTTTAATTGACTATTGTGGCAGATGGGGTGGCGGTTGGTCTGTGGGAATCAATGTCTTTATTGTGGAACTGAGAGAGAGATTAGCAGCTAGTTAGCACTAGTGAGAGATGACAGCTGGCACCGTTAACCTCTCCTGTCACTCACACAAACACACACAGGAAATACTAGTGTACAGTTAGCCTTTAGCCTGGCTCATCAATTACACACAAGAGAAATACTGCTCTACGCCTCAAGCCTGTCACTCAAACATTGAATAAATGTTGACAAGTATGTTAATCATCAACATACACTCGAGGATAAACCATTTTTGGGTTAGCTTGACATCTAAAAGGAAGAAAAAGAATAGGCAATATTTCCACTGTCAATCAAGACTAAGGACTCACCAAGGGCACATCTCCACACTTTTCAAAATAGAGCATGGTTTAAAAATGTTTTTCAATCTAGGGCTCAACCTATGACAGGAGGACAAGTCACAACATAAATAAAAGTTACATGACATTTCACGAGAATGATCAATTGACTTTGCAAAAGAGCCAAGACATGAAAGCTTTGCCACTGAAGCAGAGCAAACATTCATCATGTGATATGACCCAAAAAATGACTACAGCAGCTGCTGACAATTGCTCCCGTTTCGTTAAGGCATCTGAAATACTTCACGCTGATTTGCCAGCAGTTGGTTTTTTTTATTTTGTTACAACAAGTAAAATTCCCAAACGGACATAAATTGATGTTTCTGAATCACTCAATGCATCAACTGTCACTTGGAAAACTTGATTGTATTCAAGAAGCTTTAATGTTGCAACCCAAACCAAACATAACAGTTGAGTCAATCATTTTCTCTTCACATCCAATTGCATTTCACCAAACCTCAATAACCCCTGTTATATGTGAGGACCAAATGCCAAAAGCTCAGTTTCATCAGGATGATTTTGCTGACCAAGTACATTCACATGTCAAGCTGCTTTGCAGCTGCTCTAGAACACATCTTCTACTTTGTGAGAGGGTTCAACTGATACTGCTGTAACAATAAAAAACACAATAATTTCATTGAGCCAGTGGGGGTTTACTCAGAATGGAAAAACAGTTGTCATAACTGAGATAAATGGACACATGGAAATCTGCAGAATTTACCAGAAATTGCGCTCTCTGCTATAAGATTAACTTCCTGTCTAACGAAAAAAGAATGTAAAACCTAGGTCAATATTAAATGTCAATATTCTATATTATTTATATACGATAATACTACAATAACCTTGTAGATGTTAAGTATTAGATGAAACAAAAGGTAAAATCCTTAGAATATTTTACAGATTCACTTGAACACTCTCATACCTACACATCGACTAATGTATATGCATGTATTTATCTGTATACACACACACAAGTTGGTATCATGCAGCCAGTGTCCCGTGAGAGATATTATTAAATTTCCTCCAGGGTTCCCACCAGGACTACCATGCCTGGTCAAAGCAGACCAGAACAGGAACACCAACAGGGCTCATGTTGCTACACAACCATCTTCAGAAAGCTGTCTCCTCCATGACTGGAGGGACTGGGGGTGTCAGTTACTTGGCTCCTTCTTCATCTGGGTCAAATCAAGTTCAACAACAGATGCTTCTTACAATCCTTGACACAGCGTGTTTTGACATGACACTGGGGAATCGACTGGATTTGAACATTTGTATGGCCTTTAATGTGCTGAGTGAATCCTAAGACTAACGGAGTGTCAGCGCCATACAAAACACACTGAGCAAATTCAAAATGCATGGCTGTCAGTCCAAAATAAAGCTGTTTTTCTCTTTTTCACCCTTCTATTTTCTTAAGCGAGAAAAAGGAGGGTCACACCAGTGACACTTACAGTCTCTAGCATAGCATATTTTGGTAATATGAAATGTTAGAAATACCTTCATATGATTAAAGATTCAGATAACAGCACATCAAATTTTGGCTTGATGTTTTGGCAGACATTAATCTAATTTTGATATGTAAAATATTAACTGCACACTAACTAAAAACAAAAATCCTTCAAGATTAAACATGCAGAGTGTACAGCCAACACTGGCCTTGTCCAAATTAATCTGCCTTTCAACAGGGGTAATTTAATATGCCAACTATGAACAGCTGGAGGCAGATTTAATTCATCTGATATTTGTTATCCTTCCGTGTTCAACGGACTATAAACTACAGTCACATGGTAGCCAAAACATGGCTGAAACTCTGCCAGTCTGCATGTGTAGTGGGACAGACATCCATTGATGTTTGGATGTATGAAAACACAAAAACCTGACAAAGAAAGGGTCTTGAGATTGAGCAAACTCAACATGTCTTTCCCTCTAAAACAGGCTGGGCTTTGCCTGTAAGGATTCTGTCCTTGTGTTTATTGTTTGTTTAAAATAAATTATCTTCTTTTACATTTGGGAAATTACTAAGTAGTCCTAAAGTAGTTAGGTAAAACTAACACACCCAAACGTGTCCAGATCCCAAATACAGTTCTAACAAATACATGCTACAAACAGGTAATTATGGTCTAGTTATTGAGCAACACCTTGCTCTTCCCTCTTTCTCCCTCTCTGGGGAGTAACAAAGGAGTAGGAAAGGGAGGTAACATGATACAGATGGATAATGTGCGTCTACTATTGCACTCTGTTTAACACAACATTTTTCCCTCTCTGTTGCTTAAAACCAAAGCTGTGGAAGTATACTCACGCAAGCACCTCATTGCAATATATTTTTTCTGCTGCTGTTACTGCTCAAATTGCACCTGTCAGCTTCTGTTCGTATTCAAAAAGATCATGAATGCCTCTGTGAGTCCACACACATTCATCTATGTCTACGTGGGACAAGTAACATGTATTGAGAAAATGAGGCTGTAATATGAGGAGGCAAGATTGACAATCACCTTTTTTCAAGTGCTTCTCTGCTCCCGTTATGTCTTTGATATTCCTGTATAAAAGCCACTTAACTCCGTGTGGCTCCTTGTATCCAGTCTGTTCTCCTACACCCTACAGATTATGAATTTTGGGGTGGACTTTTAAAAATGCGGTGTGAAACAAGGCCTCTCAGTTCCAGTGTCTGTGTAAACCATTTATGTGCACTCTGAGGACAAAGGACATGGGTGATTTCCCATGTTTGCAGAGGACGAAAAAAAAAAAAATCAGTCAATGATTTGACTATAATCATTAATACTCAAATTAAAAAAACTGCTTTGATTAAATAAATTAAAAATCACTTATTAACCTAAAGTAGATTGATTCATACTGTACTAACAAAAGTGCAATATCTTTTGACCTTAGCCAAGAATATTTATTTTGAAGGACTTTTCCATTTTAGATACAATTATTTCTGAGCTGCCCTTGTCTCTGAAACTGTCTCTTTACACTGCATGTGAAGTCTTTTGTCCTCAACAGGTGCGTGACACTATACTGTGATACTCTGCAAGCTGTTGCTTTGTAGTTGTTTCAATTTCTGCACCCTGTTACCAAGACAAAGAACTGTAGATTTGCAGTAAATGGGAACTCAATGTTTGATTCCTGTCAAAATTTTAAAACTCGCCACAATGCAGTTTTAATGCTTCACAATGACTATTTTTTAGGAACGCCGTGTAACTTTACCTCTCTCATTCACAGCAGTGGCTATCCAATTTCTCCATGTGCTGTGATACTGACACACACACAGCACGCACTGCCTCAATGACACACACAAGCAACTTACCTCCATGGCTAATGCGGCTGTCTGCTGGTCATAGTGATTCAGTAGATTGGGCATAAAGGTGGTGTTGTAAGGCAGATCCTGGCACATTCTCAGTCTGATGGGCTCACAAGTAAACTCACTGTGGCTTTCTATGGCCTCCATATGAATGGAGAGAGAGGGTGTTACCACAGAGAATAGTAGTAGAAAGATGGAGAAGAGGAGGAAAGAACCACGGAGAGGAACTTGCTGTCTGCAGTCGACTGTTGAAAACCAGTCTTTCATACATCTTCTTCCAACGGGTGCTTGCATCTTAATGTCCGACATTGCTCTACAGGGGCTCAGACTGATGACTTTGTCATCACCCAGAAAACCACTAGATAGCCTTGAAAACATGCAGGGATTGTTTTTAAAGCTTCTCAACATTAGAAGCAATTGAGTCCATTTTTAGGGTGAGTGGTGGTGGTAAAGAAAGGAATCCACAAGGCAGGTACACTCTGGCAATGTACCCTGAACAGCACATGTGATGGAGTACCAATTCATCTGTAGGCCATGAATGGATCAGGTCTTTGTGTCAGTCTTCATATTCAAAAGCCATTGTATTATTTCCTTTTCTTGTACAGTGTGTCTCACAAGGTGCCTTCAAATGCACTCTTAATTGTTTTTCATTAGAATAATGGGGGGAAAAAAAACAAAAAAAACCTTACATGATTTCTCTCCACCTTCTGGTACTCCCCTGATCAAAAACAGATTCCCCTTGTTCCATCCCCAAATGAAGAGCATGTCCCTGAGATAATAGTTCCACCATCAGCTGTCTCCTGGAAGTCTTCATTGGGTTATAGTACATCTCTTTCTTCTACGCTGTTTTTGTCTCCTCTCACTCTTGCCGTTTTAAGTGATGTTTAAAAGAATCACCTGAGATCGAGCCCACAAGATGTCATTATCCTCCAAATGATTATGCTGATTCCTCTGCAAGACAAAGAATACAGTCTTTCACATTCAGTTGCCACACTGCAGTGGGTTGAACAAGCAGGTCCTGCAGGTTTAAAAACAAAAAGAAATGCCTAATGGTCAAACAAGCAGAGTGGGCTTGCTTAGAGTATAGATGCACTGTATCTGGTTTGGTCTCTGAGCAGCCACACCCTTGTCTCTGTACAAGTCCGGATTAAAATATCAGATGAAATCTACACTGGCCTATTAGGTTGTCATGACAGACTGTTTGTCAGTCATACTTTATTTTTTTTTTTTTAAATCCCGTGAGCAATAGCCTAAATTGACCTGCACTATCAAATTATCTCCATGTGTTCACCGTTGTGTCAGTGTGGTTATGCACAGTTCATGCTGCAGACTAATGATAACATGTTCAAAGCAAACCACGACAACCAGTGCATGTTTGAAGCCGTTAATGCGGACGCTGCACCTGCGGACGGTCAGACACTCCCCCGCTCTCATGTGTGTGTGAGGTTGGCCGGGCAACAGTCGCGCTCCCCTGCGATGTTTCACACTCTGCCACTCGGTGTCTTTAAGGTCGACTACACAGCAAACTTGAGAAAAAAGGCGTTTGGTAATTTAACGCTACTACTGAAAAAAAAAAAAAAGGCAATGTGCAAACACGGGCGTTCAGTTATTAAGTTTTAATTTACACCTGCGTCAAACTGTTGGCAGTCGACCGTTAGACACAAGCCGACTCGCACCGACACTAATAGCCGGTTAGCTAGCGTCAACATCGTTAAACTGATGCCGTTAAATTGTGCCGGACGCCTCGTCAACCGGTGGACGGTTAATGCTACCGTTACAGGTCACAGCCCTTAACGTTAGCTCTCTCCCGATCGCCGGGAGGAGAACCTGGCCAGTCTTAGAAAGCACAAACCTTTCAAAAGGCAGGCTTCAGTACACAGAGAGTAAGAACCACACACGATGACAAGCCAGGACCACGGAGGACGGAGCTTCTCAATCTTGGGAGCCGTGTGCGTTTGTCACCGCGGTGTCTGCATCCCAACGGCGCAGTATATGTGCTTGCAATTCAGTGTCGAAGTCCTGGCTAGCTTGCCGACAGTAATGAATTTGATAAACTGCAGAGTTCCTGTTTAACATTACAATAATAAATGGTTTACCTGGTGTGAAATATGACGAGCGGTTCGGGCGGTCCTCGGCTCCCCCGGCTCCGGTCACTGCAGCGCTGGTTTCACTGTTTGCAGCTGGTTCCGTGCGGCGTGCAGCAGACGCATCGTGACCGCGGATTCAGCGTGGCCGCGCAGAGACACGACAGAACTGAGCGATGCGTGCTGTTGTGGATATATACATTATATACACATGCAATAATATTAATAATAGACACATATGATGGGGGGCTAGCTAGTGTTTGATTTTAATAAACGCGGTACGGATCAGAAGCCAGATATGCTTTTAATTAACATTTGATATTTGTTGTCATTACTGGAAAGCCCAAAGCTTAAGTAGCTATGGAAGCTGTGTGTGTACATGTATGTGGTGAGTTTGGTGTTTTTGATTATTTTCTTCCTGGTTAAAGGGGCTGATAGGGAATTTATCTGAGAATGATAATGACTATATACACACCTTGATTTGTCAGGCAAAACTCAACAACTACAGGTAAAATGATCAACAATCTTTATTAAAGTCCTACATTAAATGTATATACTACTACAAAACCATAAAGCAAATAATGAAATGTACAGTACATCAACATTTGTCAATTAAAAAAAAAAAAAAAAAAGCAGGCAATCATTGTTACAAAACACACTTTTAACACTTGTTAGAGAGTTTACAGTTAGGCTGGATCAGTGGGGAAGATGAATGATGGCACTGGTTTTGTCCTATCAGGCTGTCCTACTCAATTTATTTCAACAGCTTTCATTTACCTTGTTTTGAAACAACCACCAACCAGGTTTTCAATTAGCCACTATGCCATTATGTTCGACGATGATGAGTCTTACAGCAGAGAGAGAGAGAGACTCAACCATATTTTAAGGTTTGTATTAAATGTTTTTAATTCAATCAATTTCAAGAAAATGACCCAAGCTCATTCTGTCAAGGATTTTATTTGTAATGAAAGTAATAATCAATACCCTTTGTCAAATAAGTGATTTCCTAATGTTATTTTAAATGGACAATTTTTTAAATAAAGATAGGAATTATGGTAAATTTATAAATTGACTGCATTCTACATAATCCTTAGATATGGGACACCTGTTACTTCACAACAAAAATGTCCCAAAGAGCCTTTTCATTATTATTTCATAAAACCTACTGTCTGAAAATGCCAAGTTTTCACTAAAATATCATGTCATATGACTTTGCTTGAGTTCTGTTTATTTGCCCTGATTTAACAATAAACTTTTCTAAAATATCCTAAAATACATTTACACTCTTAGCTCATATTCATGTTGGGATTCCAAATGCAAATTTCAAAAGTCCGAGGTACAACATAAACATCCTAGAGACTGAAGCAGCCACACAGACTTGTTGTGATTGTATCAGTCAACACTATGTCAATATTTACCCCTTACATTCTCAGGATTAGTAGTGAGTGCTATGATTCCCTTCCACACGATTTAGCACGGCACTAGATTAACCGTTTCATGGCTGATCTGATCTGATCCTCTCTGTCATTGAGTCATGGGGGGTCTGTGCCAGCCGAGGCTGCTGGCCCACATACTGGTTTAACCTCTTAATATGACCCCACTTGACATTCCCCCACAGTATTATGTAGATACACAGAGGCACTATGCTATGCTGCAGTCTAGTTTATTTTAAATTCAGGGGGTTCAGAGCATCTTTCTTAAAAAATTATTTGAATGTCCCCACTACACTGCTTTTTAGTAACTTAAACTGTCAATGATGGGACCTATTGTAAATCTGGGCCCACCTTCCAATTGTGACCTCAGTTTCTTTATTGTTTTGTCATTTTATCACTGCATATATCTTACCAGAGGCAACTGTTACAACATATCATATAAAACCCTTTTAAACATGATGGTTTGAATGAGTTTATCAATCCTAACTTTTCACAAACCTTTTCAAATAGGTTGTGTTTTCTCTGTGAAGCATATCTTTATGAAAGTCAAGAATACTAGCACAAGGCTGACAAACAATAATGTTATCAAAGAAAAGTTGAAACTGCAGTTGCCTTTACAATTTTCTAATGATATAAACCACTTTCAAGATGTGTAAGTTAGTATGTATACTTTAGTTTGAAGCCAAATACTGTATCTACATAATATTAAAGATAATTTGGTTTTTCATAGCAAATGCAACACACACTTTACATGACATGACTCCGCATTATAATTTACCAATGTGCATCAGTGGCTAGCATGAAACATAATTATTTGTGTATGTAAGAAACATGGATGCATCTCAGATACAATGGAGTGGTTTATAACATGGACAAACAAAGTAAAATGTTGTACACAAGAACAATACAATAGATTTTGCTGAAATTTGAAATGAGCTAAAATAATCCTAGCTTTAGCTAAAATGTACATATTTTTGAAATATATAAAAATGCACTTACTTCATTAACAAAGGTTTCTACATACTAAAAGACATGGTTAGCATGACATGTCTGGTACTATCTGGTATGGTCAAGGAGGGACACCGATAAGACCGAAAGCATCAGTAATATCTTACTGTAGCTTTCACATACATATATTCACACTGAATCCCAATATCTGCACAAAAGGAATGCACCTACAAAACATGTGAGTTTTTTATGTGTCACTGTAAATCAATTTACCACTGATCAGGCACACACACACACTGGATGAAATTAGCCTTCTTCTCACAGCTTTGAATAAAAGATAAACAGTTAGCTTCTAAATGGAAACAAATAGAGCCACTGGTAACTCATCTGTGAATCAGGGTGTGTGGCTTCATGATACCACAGAGCAAGAACCAGTCTCTTAAACCTGATTCCTCTCATGTTACAGAAACACTCACCTGGCTGAATCTACTAGTCTGAATACAGGTGCAGTGATGCCTTTTGTGACTTAGCTGTACTTGTCTACCCAGAGTGGTGTCCTTCCTGCTTTGTCCAGTTACGCATCAAGGTTGAAGCGTTGTCCAATCAGACGTCGGCTGTGAGGAGAGCACTCAGCCTCTCCCTGCAACTGGAATAGAGAATGAAAGGACAAGGAATGAAGAAATGTGGTGTGTCAGTCTGTGTTATCATGAGCAAGTGGATGAGGGTGACTTAAAGAAACTGAGTGAGTAGATGTCTGTGGATACGTTGTATGTTTTTTCTGACTTAGACTAAGTGTGTGTGTTCACATCTGACTCACACAGAAAATCAGACACACACCACAGTTACATCCCTCAAGCATACCCACCCACCCCCACAGAGACACACACACCTGCTCTTTGATGTAGCTGTTCCCACATGGCGCCAGCCCTCTGAGAGCCAATCCAACGATGAAGCACCAGAGAGAAAGTCCGGCCTCAACCGCTGCAAACACAGTACAAGGGAACCACAGCGCCAGGGTGGTGTCCTGAGAGACGGGAAGTGGTGGAAATGAGGAAGAGAAAGAAACACTACAAGGTTGACCATTTCACATGTGATGTGAGGTCAAAGGGCAGAGGGATAGACTGAGGTAGAACTTTTTAAAGAGAGGGAAAAAATTTAGACTCACATAAATTCTTGTTGTGTCAAACGGGCATTGGGCAGAGATGGGCGAACGCGCGTTGATGGGCACCTGTGTATCATTGCATCCCAGCATCAAACCCTGCCCATCGTTGGCAACAGTGATACTAATGGCCAAGAGGAGACCAGCACAGCATGATGCTGAGAGCAGGGTGTTCAGGAATGATGCAATTAGAAGTCCTATTTGCTGGAGACACAGAGACAACATCGTATAAAAACAGAAGGGGAGGTAACCAGTGAGCAGACAAAGAACGAGTGACTGAAGTGATCATATCAATAGTTGAAAATAAATTAAATTCTTACCAGTTTTAACACATGAAGGTTCCTTGACACCACGATAGCAATAATCCCAGTAGAAATGCTCTGTAAGATGATTGTTTCAGTTTAGTGCTTATTTGGCATAGAATATATTTCACTTGTCACTTGTCACTATTTGTTTTGTCTGTACACCCCTGACTATCTTGTATGAAGTGCATTTCAAAGAAAGGTGACATCATCATCAACAACTGGCAGATTATCTGATACCTTGATGTAATGAAGCCTGCCCTAAAGCAACTAATGACTGGTTTGAAAAACCAGTTCCTCTTTAATGGGCAAGTTTAGTCTTGATTGCTGACAAAAATACACAACAATATTACTGAGCTACAGGAGCACATTACCTGAGATACCTAAGTATACACTTGTTGCTTTGATGCACAGAACAAAGTCACTGATAAGAATGTTGATTCAAGTTTGGTTTGTTTAATGAAACATTAATTTCAAAGTAAAATGCTGACCAAGATTGCTTAGCTTTTGAAAGTACTACAAACCTTGAGTCTCTTGGTGCACCATTTCCTCATCTGAACTGTTGAGATGACTTCAAAACAAAGTGTAAATATTTTAAACTACTGACTCACCAACAGGCCAGAGGTGACAGAGATGATGTTGGCTGCAGTGTATTCAGTGGTGATATGCTGGCTGGGTTTGGAAATGTGACGGAGGACACTGCCATGGACAATAGCTCCAAGAATGAAGTTAATATGGCCGACCAGGATGAGAATTAACCCCTTTTGCATCAGCCTCCTTGGCCCTTTGTCTTTATCTGGATGACAGAAATATAGGAGACACTTAATACATCTTGTGGCAAAATGGGGTGGTTAAGCTGGTTGGTTAGAGTTTCTACAAATTCTTCATGATGTGTCTAAAGATCCCAGATTGTAGCCAAAGCAAAACCAGTTCCTGCTTGCACACTACACATTCATTCAGAGTCATGGCCCAACTGGTACTGGCTCTCTAAGGAGGATACAATTTTGATACAAAAAACTTAAGACTTTGTTTGTCTGAACACTAATTGTAACCAAGAACCAGAGTAATTGTAACATTTTAGAGTTAACAGATGAACTTCTCATTACCCGTTACTGGTGGACAAACTATGTTGAGACTATTTCTAAATCACCTCAAACCTAACGTCGCATTTCTACACTGCAATCTCTTGTTACTTATCGGCCGACATGCACACCTGCCATATCACCTGGTATATGTCCAATAAGCTAATATCCACCCATAAATTGGCCTGGCTCTGGGCCACTGAGTGTCCGCTGCAGTGTGTGTTTGAGGACACGTTCTCATCAGCTGAATTATTCTGAAGGCCTTGTTTCCCCACAGATTTGTATATATTTATGTATCTATATTTATGTATGCTTACATTAATGTGCGTACGTGTATGAGTCACAGACGCATTTGCAGACAAAGGCTACCCTCACAGAGAGGGAGGAGGTAGCGTGTGCATGAATGACTGTTTTAAAACGAAGTCATCTCTTCTGTCAGTCTCTTTCAGTGTCAGCGGTTCATTTCCTCTGAGGATAAACCAGCATGATCTTCATTATACACGCGCTTGTATCACAGTGACAAAGTTTTTCAAACGAAACGGTGTAGGCCTGTGGTCAGTTACACCCGTGCAGGGAAACCAATGTCGGACATATAAGCTGTGACATTACTTCTGCGAAGGGTTCAGCAGTTATATGCCATTAAAACAACCACTCACCAAACATGCACATCTCTCCGCGACGACAGATGTTTCCTTTGAATGAATTATTATCCGTTATTGTCGAACAACACAGGACAAACTCCAAACCCCACAGACGTCCCTCTGTCCACTTCCTGTACGACGTCACGAAACTCACCTGCCCGTGAATTACCTGGGGTTACCGGACGCTGAGGGGCGCAACAGACATTAGGAATTTATAATAAACTTGTTTATTCTCTGAATCAGCCACAAAACCTTAGAAATCCTTTCCGCAAATGTGTTTAGAAACAAGACTGTAGTAAATCTTATTAAAAGGACAGAGTCAAGCACTTCACACATTTATTTGAAAGACCACTCATACTCTGCAGTTTTTGTCAGGATACACGTCTCAGAAAAGACATTAATTTACTTATATTCATGTCACATACAAAATATAAGAATATCCAAATACAGCCAAAAGAAGTACCCTGGAGAAACAGGCTAAAGCTGCCCATCAGTGTGATTATATAATAACCACTTTCAACATCACTGGGAATTTGAGTGGAAAAGATGGTACAGAGAGTGAATGGGAGAAAGAAAGATAGAAAAATAGTCAGTATAAAGCTGCTCCGGTAAATACATTGGTGAGTTTTGACAACTTCTCTGAACAAGGAGTGGTGCATTTACATTTTACTAACTTAAGATCATATCTTTGGGTTATACAATCTTAGCAGTTAACAAATAGACATACAGAGGAGAACAAAGTAAATAATGCATTAAGATCACAAAATGCAAATTGGAACATAATAGTTGCCTGAATACATTAAAACTAGAATCACCGCCTCTCTGTTGTATGCCTCCACCAACCAGCCAAGTTGCAGGAAATATGGTCACAATCTTCCTTTCCTGAGTTACAGCATTGAATAATGGCCAGAAGTGTTTTTGCAGAGCATTATGATGTCACAGTGAAGTTGACCTTTGACTATTTGGATAAAAAAATTTTATCACTTCATTATTTTACTCTTTTAGACATTTGAGTTAATTTATGTCATAATTAGCGTATGAATTTGTAAGTTAAGGCCAAAATCATGTTTTGTGATCATGACCTTGAACTTTGAGGTTTCCCACCAAAATCTAATCAATTCATCTTTGAGTCCAAGTGGACATTTGTGCCAAATAAAGGGATTCCCTTAAGGAGTTCCCGAGATGTTGTGTTCACAAGGCCAGAATCATGTTTTGTGAGGTCACCTTGACCTTTGACCACCAAAATCTAATCAGTTCATTCCTAAGTCTCAGTGAATGTTTGTACCAAACCAAGAACATCCCTCAAGGCGTTACTTAACCATCGTGTTCACAAGAATGGGACGGACGGATGTGTGTACGGACAACACAAAAACATACTGCCTCTGGCCCTGACTGTCTCCAGTAGGGAGGCATAAAAAATAATTAAGAAATATACGAGTTGAGATCATTGGATTCATTTGATTTCACTAGCAAGATTTGCAACACCGCTATTTTTACTACTAATGTGAGCTTTCGGACACAGCAGTACCAAGAGTCCACAAAGAGTTCTGAGCCAGACTGTCACAAAAAGGCCACAGGCAACTCCCTCATCTCCATGCAAGTCTGAACAAAACCTGCATGACTTAAAATGTTTTTATTCAAGTTTAAAAGTGCCTGCACCTTGCGGAGGATAATGTCAATCGACTAGGTCCCACTTTTATCAAATGGTCTGTTATGAAATTAAAATAAAAGAAGAGAATGAGAAAAGAAACAAGAGAAGTTCTGCATTGGCTCAGACTCTCCACACTGTGGTCTTCATGTGAAACAACAGTAAACAAAAAGGAAATAAGCAAAGAAAAACACCTGATATATAGTATCTGTAACATAAATAACACATGAAACTCTTGCACAGATGTATCAGGAAAAGGCTAGGTCCTCTTTCTACAGCATATGGCAGCTGAGTTCACTACACAATTCTTACATGAAATTTAAAGGCAGAGTAGCATGTGTGAACCCAACAAGCAGCAAATAGTAAAACAATTAATAGAATAGAAACAACCATCAGAAACTTTCAGGGCATATGCGTAGGCCCAGAGTAAGGCAAAGAGTAGAGCAAAATATAAAAACAAACACACGAACGGAAATTCAGTAAGACTGAGTTCACAGTACCTCAAAGTAACTATCCTCCAGAGAGAGTTGGCAAGATGCCTGGCCAAAATGTGATATGCAGTAATGTACATACAATTTGTCATATATATCAAAGGCTTTTTTTTTTAAATATTAACCATGGGTATTTATTCCATTTAAAGAATTAAGTTTTAAGGTTTTCCTCTTTGCTATCCAGTTTTTAAACTATTCTATAAATTTGACACAGAATAGTTTATCTGACAGGTGAGTTTGGTCAAACACATCAGAAAAGCGCTGGGAATGTTCCGGGTCATTTTCTTTGGGTGGTAGCATATCCCTCCTTCTCTAGAGGAGTTATATTTTTGCTGGTGCTCAAAAGGTGCAGGTCCAACTAGTAAAATTCAGTAAAAGATGTGGTGTGACCCAAGTGAAGGCCTGAATCAGTCTTTCGTGATGATTTAGATCATTTCATCTCAGGACACAGACCGGCCAGGCAATTCAAAATGTAAACACCTCACACTAAAATACAACTGTGCTTGAGATAAACTGGGTTTCATCCTAAAGCTGCAAGTAATCTAGTCTGTATTGTTGCAATCAAGTGTCTGTTGCAGCATTAATAAGGTTTACCTTTTAATTAAACTTAACTTACTAAAATAGCCAACTCATTCAAAAGTGATACATATATGTATATATGTATATTTTGACTTAAATGTGAAATCAATCCAGGTGGCTTTTTTGGAGTAAAACTTGCTTTATAATAAAGCTTTTATATGCTTTTAAGAAGCTTTAATCCCTGATCCCAAGGAAACACCAACACTTTTGGTCACATTGCTGCCTACAACTTAGAATAACAGATAAGAAAAAAAAACCTAACATACAGTCACTGTTGAGTAAACAAAAATAAAATGTGTAACGGGGTTGACACAATGTACTTATGAGGATACATGGTCGATGAAACCCTTGCTAATGAAGAGCTTGGCTGAAAGTTTCTTCTAGTAGACAGGCTATTTTGTTTTGGTCCAACTGTGAAGAGAAAACAAACATTTCCAACAATTCAGAACATTAAATAATAAACTGACCAGCTAGATACTGGAGTTATATGCCAGCATTATAGTTAAGACTTTAACAGACACTCAAGAGTGAACACAACAAACAAGGCATAAAACTGTTTTATCTATCGATGAAATCCATTAAGAGGATGGAGTCATTCATTGTGAAAAAAGTCTACATATACTCTCACCCACAGAGAGATGAAGTGACTGCACAACATGAGAGTGGGTTTGTGTGCATGCCAGAGTGAGTGGGCACCAGAGTACATATGCAAACGTTAATGTGCATAAAGCTCTTTGAGTTGGAGGGTATATACGAGCATCAGGGGTCACTACACGTTTTAAAATCACCTGCATTTTCAAACACTTTGCAGAAATAGCACATTCACCTACAGCATCAACCACACGAATACAAGTGCGCGCGCACACACATACACACACACACACACACACATACACAGAATCAGCTTTAATATGCCAAACACCCACCTCACTGATTAAGCCCAGCTGCACCAACTCTCCAGCCAACTCTTGAACATTCTCCTCTGAAACACATACGAGCATAGTTAGTAACAGTAATTCATAACATCACTTTTACATAAACTCTACCAGTCACCAATCATATCTCTTGGAGTTATGCAAATACTATAATATGCACACCTGCACCTGAATAAAGGTCAGGCTTAGGATAAATACCATTCAGAAAAATGTGGTCCAGATGCAGCTTTCAAATCCAAATCCCACTTTAAACACTTTAAAATCTCCAAACAGCAGCTACTGCAGTTGCTCTCAGCACCTGTGAACCCATTTTGTTGTTTCATAATATTTTTATATTCCTCTGGACATCTAGCAAAGCATTCATTAAGTGACATCCAATAAAGAAGAAAAGGGACAGAGTACAGAACAGGACTCATCAGGCAGGAAAATGAAAAAGCCAACATGTTTCAACCAGCATGATCTTCATTAGGGGATGATATGTTAAAACATGTTAGCTTTTTGAATATTCGTCTTTAGTCTTGTTATCCTTGTTTTCCCAATGTTCTAATGAGCCTTGTATTTGTCCTAAAAAAAAAACAAATGTACCTTTAGCTCATCAAAAGTTTGTCCACTTTTTTAATTGTTGAATCTTAAAATTTGCTGTAAATTCCAGAGAAGACTTGTTTCAAGACTTTTATTAAGAAATATTAAGATTTTAGTAATGTCAACAATCCATGTTGCAATGCATTTGCACAACCTTTTGTTATACAAAATAACTCCTGCCATTGACTGTGCTATTCCTCTGATTTTTTACATTATAAAGAATAAGAACTCATTACCTTCAGTGAAAATATGAGGGAAAGGTTGAGGGAAAGTTAACAAACCAAACAACGGAACTATGAGTGAACTACAAAGGGCTTCAAGAGAAATGTAGTTTATTAATACTTTAGTTACCACACCACATTGGGACATTCTTCTCCTGTGCCTTGTGAGCAGAGGAGTTGTCAGGGTCTGCTGATTTTTAATAACCTTGCTGTCAATTTTCAACTGAACAAGGAATGTGGCTGCAACAAGATAAACAAGTGAAGGAGATGGAGCTAAGGGGGAGACTTCCTTGCTTTCATTACTTTTTCTTGTATCTTGTGGTCTGATATAAAAATGATATAACAAAATAAATTACTATTTAGTTTTGAGAAAAAAAATGCCTCATTTGTGAATGCAAAGAAAAAGGTTGTAGGAGAATCACACAAAAAAAAACAATGGAGTGGAATTTAAGTGGGTTAGTTAGCTAGTGACGCTGCACAGAGTGACTTTGGACTTTAGCATGTTGATAAGGAAAGCTCTGGAAAGATTACACCCTGATATCAGTAGGAGGGACTATTTACAAAGACGACAGGGCGTGTCCATGAAGCTCATTAGTGTGTATGGGTGTGAATGGATGTGAAGTTACAGTATGTATGCCAGTGGTACTGGGCTGTTAGTGTCCAACAGAAGAAATACAGTCTGAGAAACAGAGGAAGAGAGAAAGAGCAGGAGAAAGTCCAGTGAAAGTGTGTAAGCATGTGATGGAGACAGTTTGTGTGTGTGTGTGTGTGTGTGTGTGTGTGTGTGTGTGTGTGTGTGTGTGTGTGTATGAGAGACAACTAGATGAATGCCTGGGAAGAGATGGTCAGAGCTTGACACAGGGGGTGACAGCTGTCAGCTGCAGCCTTTCACGGGCCTGGCATTCCCCACACGCCTGCAACATTATACATGCCTACCATACCTGTGTGTACATGTGCCCATTGGATCATACTGCCTGCATTATTCTGACCAGTGCAGCAGTTGTGTTCTGAGTTATTTTCTCATTTGCCTTCCTTGTGAGTGAGATGAAAATACTGAAATATTTATGTATAATTCTTAAACAAATAAGTTAAAAAAAAAATCAGGATTTATAAAGATGACTCACTGTTGTTTAACAAGAAAACATTTAAGTTTTAAAAAGTCACTATGGCTAAGTATGCAATCCAAATGAATTTGTCCAAAATAGAGGTGCAAGGTTTTCGTGACACATAAGCGGTCAGTCCCCCTGCCTAAAATAGTCTTGCATACTGTATATTGTGACGCCATCTGAGTTTCAAGCTCTCTCTGGAATCTCACTTTCCTACAGGACTCAGTCCACACATATGGAGAGATACTGTACTGTATATTAAAACTGGGAGTAAAATCTGGGAGTACAGGGGACTGTTCTGCAGTAATTGATACAAAAACATCCTTATCAGCTATAATTACCTCTAATCATGTAATTCTATCCTCAACCCTAAACACAAGCTGTAAAACTAAACCATCTAGATGGACAAAATGACAACACTTCATAAAACATTTAAACAAAATGCAAAGAGTTGATCTTACGAGGTAACATGTCACAGCTTAGATGTCTATTCAGTTTATCCTCCAGTTTCAGCAGTAACGTTAGCTAAAAGAAGAGAAACAACAACAGATAATTTTTTAAAACTTCTGGTGAGCTAGGAAATAAATAAGATTATGTTTTTGGTCAATGAAAGAAACCTTAATGTTGCATTCTGAATCTGTTAAATAATAAATGGTCAGATTGTAAATGTTATCACAGAGACTCACATGAAACTTTGCTCCCTCCTCAACAGGTTCAGCATTACATTGCATGTGAATGACCTGCAGAAGAAATATGGAAATTAAAATATGAATAGTTTTCAACAAGTGCTTGTGCAATATCTGAATTATACTACAGTATATATCATGAATAAGGGACTGATCATGAGAATTGAGAAACTTTAGCATCAAGATGATTACTTGTGACTGTATCGTCTTTGTTAATATGCAGTATAATGTGATGTACGCACCCGCCGTGTCTCAAGCTCTGCAGGTTCAGGGGTGGGGGATTTGATCAAGGGGATGACAACAGGAGATTTAGCTGTCTCCTGCTGAGGCTGCTGAGGACAGGGCAGCCCAAACGCTGTCATTGGATAAATACCATTCCTGACCCAGGGAGGGATGGAAAGACAAAGAAAGGAAGTGGTGGAGAAAACATGGAAGACAGAAAGCATTAGTTAAAGTGAGAGGAGAGAGTAGTTCAAAAAAAGGTTGCAAGTTTTATAAAGTAATTACAAATTATAAATAGGCTGAGAATGAGAAGGTAATAAATTTAACAAGAAATTTCAGAGAGGAGGTGGAAAGACATAGAAAACTTTGGTGTGTTTCAAAAAAAAATCTCAACTGTTAAACTAAAATATACATAACAAAGCAAAAAAGTGACATATGTTTTACATAAACTGCCTTTTTTTTTATTCCATATGTTCACTTTTGCACTGTGCGGTGTCTAGAAGAATGTTTGATTAAGGAAGAGATACATAGTCCACTACTGCCCCCGTGTGGCCAGACAGTGTTTTATCTTTGGGGCTTCATAAAATTTAGTGCACATGTCAACAACTGAGCTTGCTTAGTACAAAACACTGATTTGCTTCTCACCTCACATCCTCCAGGAATTTATCAAGCTCCAAAGCAGGAAACTGCAAAAGCCTACAGAGAAAAAAAGAATCATACTTGATTCTACTGTTTGACCTATCAGGACCAAAAGATTTCTAGTGTGACAGTAGGATAAATAAAATGATTAAGACAATTTTTTAATGTTGTCACTGTGTTTAACGTATGTCTGCCATTTTAGATTAGTAAACATTTCGTGACGAATTTAAGAAAACTGCTGTTTTTGTTATTTACCAAAGTGCATTTAAGTTAATATAATTTTTATTATTTTTACTGAAACAATAAATAATGACTACTGTTATTATCGCTACTGTATCTGCGCTTGACCACCACTGCCGCTTGGATACTGGTTTCTGGCTCTTACTTGAGCTGAACATCCTCTTTTGTCTCAGCGATGACCAGGTTGGGGTCCAGGTTCTTGGTTATCTCCTCTAGGGCATTTTCAGGAATCATGTCTGGATATTTAGAAATAATTTAAAAATCATTGAATAAGATTGAGTTTTAGGATAAATCTCTTAAAACTTATACTTGGTTAAGTTTTAAGTGTGTTTCTGTATCGAAATCATTCATCATCATCAACCCACAGTTATATTTAGTAACCAGAAGTCCAGTTGAAAATAATAACAATGGAGGCAAACAAACACACAATACTTGAAGAAGCATAACTGATTTGGCCACTTAGGGGGAGAGAAACTCCACAAGAACTCTTACATATTATCACTTTATGAAGTTGGTATGGCTGACATCCAGCAGACATGCATTTAACTTCATCAGGAGCACCTGTACACCTACTCTCATACAGATACAGGCCATGAGCTTCACTTGATGTTCACATCTAACATCAGGAAAATTGGGGCAGATGGGCTGGTTTGAATATTTCTGAAATTGCTGATCTCCTGAGATTTTCACTCACAACAATCTCTAGAGTTTTAATCAAAATGACGGGAAAAACAAAAAACATCTGCTGAGCTGCAGTTCTGTGGATGGAAATGCCTTGTTGATAAGAGAGGTCAGAAGAGAATGGCCAGACTGGTTGGAGCTAAGAGAAAGGCTAGAGTAACTTGGATAACCACTCTTTACAACTGTGGTGAACAGAAAAACATCTCAGAATTCACAACATATCCAACCTTGAGGCAGATGGGCTACAACTGCAAAAGACTACATCAGGTTCCACTACTGTCACCAAGAACAGAAATCTGAAGGCTTCAGTGGGCACAGTCTCACCCCAAACTGGACAGTTGAAGTGTCATAAATATGGATTTCTGCTGAGCAGTAGGATCCAGATGTTAGGATCAGAATTTTGCATCAAGCGCGCGAAACCATAGACCCAGACTGCCTGTGTCAGTCCAGGTGGGTAGTGATCGTATGATGGTCCGGCGAAAGTTTTCTTGGCACATTTTGGGGCCTAAATACCAATCAATGTTTGAATGCCACAGCCTATCAGAGTATTGTTGCTGACCAAGTACCTCCCTTTACGGCCACAGTTTATCATCTTCTAATGGCTGCTTCCAGCATGATATTGCACCATGCCACAAAGCAAAAGTTGTCTCAAACTGGTTTCATGAATATGACGAGTTCAGTGAACTTCAGTGACCACCCCAGTCACCAGATCCGAATCCAGTCGAAAACCTTTGGGATGTAGTTGAACGGGAGATTCGCATCATGAATGTGATAAATTTGTAGAAATTATGTGATGCAATATTCTCAACATGGACCAGAATCTCCAAGGAATGTTTCCAACGTGTGGAATTTACACCATGGAGAACTGAGGCTGTTTTTGACAGAAAAGGGGGGCCCAACCCAGTATTAGTATGGCGATCCTAATAAAGGGTTGAGAAAGTGTAAAGCAACATCAGCACTCATCTGGAATTCTCTTTTTGTTCCCACAATTATTGTAAGATGAACTTCACAGAAAAATATGTTCCCACAGAGGAAAATGTGTTAAAAATAAACCACAAGTGTTCACTGTAGTGACCACTTACTTATTTGCGGTTAATTTGACTGTCTTTCTGTTAAAAGCAAATCAAAATTTCCCTAGATCACCAACCATACATCATATGCATATATATGCAGTATTAGGCGTGTGTGTGTTAGAGACTCACGTTGGTGGCTGACAATACAATGTGCAGCTAGTAGTTTTAGCAGTGGTACTTCAAACAGAGCCTGATTAAACAGAAGCTCTCTGGCTGTAGGTCTTGTACTGGGATCACACTCGAGGCACTTCTGGATCAACTCCTACGAAGACAAACATCTGCATAACATTTTTCAAAGAACAATAAGAAAAAACTTTTCAAAATTGAATCTAGTATGATCTTTAAAGATACTCATGAACATACAACCACATACTTTACTCTCTTTATCTTACCCTCTGCAGTGGATCCTCCAGTAACTGTATGGCATTGTTAATGGCCTCCTGAGAAACATTAGAGGACTCTCCATTCCCCTGGATCTCCAGGAGTGCCATCTGCAACAGAGCATCAAAAATGTAACATATTGCTTATAGGGCTCAGGCCATTACATTATGTATGATGGGTCTCATCTCACCTCTAATGCACACATGCCGAATGAGTAGATGTCTATAGCTGTGGTGACATCTTCAACAGCTACAGTGAAATAAAAAATTGAAAAGAAAAAAAACATTACTGTTATATCATAGCTTAGCCCTTATTTAAGACTTAGACCTAGTAATTAACCAAAAATGCCACTTTAACAACAAAGCAGCTGAGAGACTTGTAGATAAATTTACAGGCGGAAAAAATGTTAATATTTAGTAGAGAAAATCATTTGGTATTGTTTAAGTATTTTAAATAATACCTTGCCCTCATTCTATTCTGTTAATATAAGATATCATTTTGTATACAACACTACTAGTACAATGTTATCCAATATATTTGTATCATCTAGTTTACTCTGGAGGTCAGGAAACTGTCAATATCAGTAACAACACAAATAACTATAAAGTCTCATTTTGGTCATGCCTACCTCCATATTCTGGAGCAAAGAAGTGCATGTTCTTCTGTTCTTCCCGACAAGTCTTCACATGGCTGTTAATGGTGTCTGGAGCAACTGCAGATGAGATACAGAGGATATGTATTAGTAGGATGGTGAACAGTGAGAGAAATAAGTATGAAGCAGGAAGTAGAGAAAGACAAGAGAGAAAATATGTGATGGCATCAGGACCAATTAATCCTACATTTCTGTTGTGCAAACTATCATGCGGGATGTTTAGAAGCTGTTCTTTAGAGGACAGGGGTTGCAAGAGATAAAACAAAGTGCACAGATTCTGTTGTGGCTGGCCTTGAGTCATTGCAGCATTTCATATACATACAGCAGTGGTTTTCCATACAGTATAACACACCGCCACTTTCTTCACATCTTATATAATGTGTAGGGTTTTTTTCACTATGAGGCAAAAGCAATATTGCTACAATTTTTGTCACATGGGAAGTGTTGACTGGTCAGTTAAACTGCCAAATGAGACTATTATTTTGGTACATAAAACCCTGGTGCTGTGGGATCATGGAAATTTGGCGTACAGTTATGTGAAATTTACAGTCTTTAAATCTAAATATTAAAAAAATATATATCTATAATTCAGCATCATTTGACATCTACAGTGCTCCAGCTCCATTAACTAACACAGTGGGAGGAAAACGGTGTAATTCTATACCTGAGCCGATCTTGATGAGCCCGTTGTGCTGAATGAAGATAGTGTCACAGGTCAAGTTGCCATGGATGATGGGTGGGTCACATGAGTGGAGATAACTGCTCAATAGGAAAACAAATTCACAAATACATACAAAGCACATAAGAAAGGGTCTGGATTATTTTTCTCGTGTGTACATTTTCCTGAGAGGGTCCATACTGAATTTAACATGAAAATGGAGACCAACCTGAGAGCAGAGAGAATCTGTGTGCACCATCTCTTCCAAGCCTGTAGGACCATACATCTTATCAGAGCACTTCTTTGCTGGTTACCATCATAGATTAACTATGGCTTGCAAGAGGCCAAGTGGTACACAGGAAATTTGCAGTTTCTTTCCCTTTCACTCACCATCATCTAAATGCCAAGTAATTTGTTTACCGGACTATTCAAACTGTTCTTCACTCTAGAAAGCCTATTTCATTGTGTTGTATAGGAACTGTTACTTTACACAAGATATGAAGCTCATTTAAAGAAAAAAAAAGCCTTATTCAATTAATAGTGTATTTATCTACAGTCAGTTATTACCTTTTCATTCATGCTCTTGTGATTCTTCTTCGTCTTCTTCAGAAACTGCTTCAAACTTCCTGATGACATATATTCAGTGATGAAAATCACCTGAGGGAGAGGAAGAAATTACGGGACAAGAGGCATTGTTCAAATGTAGAAGGAAAAAAAGGAATAAATGATGATTATAATGTTTGCTGCCAACGGGTAGAAGATTGAATAATATCTTGCAAGGCCTGAGACTCACCCTGGCCCGGTTCTCCTTTGTGTCAGCCCAGTACTTGTGAAACTTGACAATATTTGCATGTTCCAAATGGATCAGGTTATCAAATACAGCCTTCACTTTCTCCTAAATACAAACAAAAAATAATAAAAATGTATAAGTATAGCACAATTATAATAACTTAATAAATTTGGTTCTTTTTATACCCAATCATCTTACTAACCTGTTGCCAATTAACCTAATTAGTTGTGCGATATTCAACCAGGTGTTGTTTTTTTTTAGCATTACACAACTTTTCCAGTCTTTTGTTGCCCCTGTCCCAACTTTTTTGAAATGTTGCTGGCATCAAATTCAAATTAAGCATATATTTGTCATAAAATGATACAATTTCTCAGTTTCAACATTTGATATGCTGTCTTTGTTTTATTTTCAATTAAATATGGGTTTACATGATTTGCACATCGTCAGATTCTGTTTTTATTTACATTTTACACAGTGTCCCAACTTTTTTGGAAACGGTAATAATAATAATAATAATAATAAACCATTGTAATAATAACTTTTTTACTCCTACTCTGTAACACTTAGCCTCACCTCCAGCAGTTTGAAGTTCTTCTTCTCTGAGATCATGACTTCATTCCAAACTACCTCCACTCCTTCCTCTGTGTCCATAGCCAAGTACACAGTATCTATCCCAGGAACATTACGCTGATTTACCTACATTTGAAAGGACCAGAAAATGGCTTATGAGATCATATACTTTTACTGTGAAATGAAACACTATACACAGAAACAATAGGTCCTGGAAAAATACCGAAGGGCTAAAGCAACCACCACCTAAAGAACAACTGGAAAGAAGCAAACGCTTTTCTGCCCGTACTAAAACCTCTTGCTTGCATAACACACTGGCTAGTTTGAGTGCAGCGTTGCCTTGATGTTATTTGATACTTATGACTTATGAGGTGCCAATAACATGAAAATATTCACAAAAGAAAATAATACCATTCTAGAAAATATCATTATAGTTTGACTCTGTCTTAATACCCATAAAGAGTAAAATCTTGCACATGACGAATTATGCTTTCATATAATATTTTATTTTCAATTAGAAGAAAATGATATGGTATGACCAGTCTACATAGTCAAGGCTCCAGTCACTTTGAATTTTGACTAGTGAAAAGAAATGTTTTGTCTCTCAGGATTACTTTTAACTTAGTGATTTTTGAACAGTTCGTACTTTAGCCATCATTTTCACATGGCACTATCAAAGGACAGTTTCCTGATCCCCCCTTTACCTCCTCTCTGCGTTTCTGCCAGCGGCCACAGGGACTCTCTTCCAGTATCTCCGACTCATCTTCACTCTCATCCTCATCCTCAGTTGCTGCGGGGGCAGGAGACTGTATGGAGGCCACAGGCGAAGACACAGATGCTCCACCTTGTACCTGTTGAGTGTTACCAGACATGTGTCCTGGTGTGACCTCTGCCGTGTTACTCTCTGCAGGTGCAGCTTCTTTGTCCTCTGTCTCAAACATTGTGGCACAACTTGTATGCTGGCTTTCCTTCTCTGGGCTCCAGTTCCTGAGCTACAACAAGCAGGGAAGCCGCTTCCTTGCCCCCCCCCTCTCTGTCAGAGCTGGTCACATATTCCTCTTCTTCTCTGGCTTGGCTTTCAACAAGGTAGAGCTCAAGGAGGGAGAACTGTAAACAAATGACACATGTAAGGGAGGGGTTGTTTTAGAGGGCTACTGCTACCTTTCACAACAACGTGACAAGTATCATCTTTTCTAACATTAAGAAGTACTTTCCCACCTTTGCTGGTTAAATACCGAGAGACAATTTATGTCGCATGCTTAACTGCTTGGACTCTTGAAAGGACACCAAAAGTGCAGTCAGTCAAACTCACCAGCTATTGTAGCTAACTTTCCCTCGGCTAGCAAGCCTGTGAAAGGTAAATTAATAAATACCTAGCATTAAGTTAACTTGCAATACACACATATCTTACCGTGGTACAGAACACTATCAGCAAATAAACAGCCCTCGGTTACATAATGATGAAAAGGCAGTAGAAATGAGACGCCTTTAGTCAAAAATGCTAGTTCGTCATAAAAATATGTTGATGGGTTTCAAGTCCTTTTCTCCGGGCAGAAGTGGGAGGGGCGGCCAGAGCTTGGGGAGCGCTTGTTTGCGCTCAGAAAACGCAGTGGTGGAGTTACAACTAAAACATCAAAATAAGCAGAACAAAATGGGTTGAATGGCAAATATTATATTGACTGCAACGTTAAAATATCACCACATGCCAACAAATATTATTTTATTTCACTAACTTTGATGTTCTGTCTGTGTATTCTCCTCGGTTGAGTCCTGAGTTCACATTTCGCCCCCACAACATATTGTGCGTTTGTTTCATTTACAGCACAGCACCGGTAAAATAGCCTGCGGTGGACAAATGTATCTTTTTCAGCCATAAATACTAAATCACTTATACTAAATAAAGCCTTCAAAACAAACACATTTGTGGCCAAGACAAGAAAGGGTAGGTTTTTGTCCATTTGAAGCACAGCTACAGTCTCCAGTTTCATGCGGTATCTCAAATCAAGCGCACTCAAACATGGCTCCGACGGTGGGCGCATCCAGAACAATCAAGATAGTTCCCCTCCCCAGGGCCACCGCTCCGGAGGCATCGGTTCGCGAAAGGGCTATGTACATTACAGCTATGTTGATATGTGTTTATATCTCACAATACGATTTCGCCAGATTATTAAACCTATGCATTTTGTGCTGTTAGGCTATATTAAATGCGCATTTTAAAAGGAGGGGAGTTTGGTCCAGCGGTCCGATCGTAACGGCGGTTGAAGCGAAAACGGAAGTTGTGAGAGGTTGACGCTCTCGCTCGCTTGTAGAGGCTTGTACAGCTGTTTTCACGTTGCTTGACTTCTGCGCAAGATGTTATCCACGATTTACGTGCAAGGCAGTGATGCAAACAAGCCCTCTGGAAAATAAAGGGATTGTTGTGTGGCTGCCTTTTGGGTAAAAAGACCCCTGTCTCTCATCGCTCACCATGCGGAGGCTGAACGATACCGACGCCGTGCGCATAGGTCGCATATAAGAGGTATTTTATGGAAGGTGGGACGAGGGAGACGTGAGGCTGGGGAAGGCTGAGGGGCATCAGCTGAGCTGGAGAGAGGATCGTTAGCAAGCTAGCTATCGTGACAGGGACGGAGCACTGACTTTTCCACACAATACAACAATTTGCTGGTTCAGTTCAGCAGTCATGGCCACCAGTGGTAACAGCTTAACCCCTGGGATGGGGGAGATCATCCAGTTGAACGTCGGTGGTACAAGGTAGGCTTCCTCATCATCATGTGGGGAATTTGATCTCTGGCCACGTACATCATGTATGATGCTATCCGCATGACCAAGCAGACACGGATGTAGTTGAAGTTGATACTCCACTCAGTTTTCATTACACTTTTTCCTCTTAACTTTACTATTCTGCATCTCTCATGTACACACTCTGGGGTTTCTGTGTAGTTAGAGCTGAACACAATGTACATCTGTATCATTTCGGTGCAGTGATATAATTCTTCAGCAAGGCAACTTTAACTCTTGTCAGTATTAAGACGATAAATCTAATGCCCCTTGATCAACATTTCCATGTTCATAAGTGCATCTGCATTTTCTATGTCACACTGGTTGTAATAAATGTGCTATTGTGTCCTTGTACTGTAGGTTCAGCACCTCCAGACAGACTCTGATGTGGATCCCAGACTCTTTCTTCTCAAGGTTGGTTAAATGTTTTCAGCATGTTAACTCTCTACCAACTGCTTTCCCCTCTTCATCTCTATGTGATCAACTAATTAGATGTCACATGAATGCGATCCAGGTTGCACTGAGAAATGTTAATGTTAATATTTCAAAGCAGGACTATCATGGGACTCAAGGGGGTTACATTCACCTTCTCTGTACTCCTCCCAAGACTAAAAAAAATAAAACTGTGCTTATGGCTACAGCATGTAGGAGTTCAGCCAGAAACAGGTCAACCTCAGTGAGCATGCCATGGTGCAGTCACAACTCATTAACATAAAATTTGTATTACATAATTGATGTTAAGTAGGGATGTTCCATTATCTCGTCTCTGTCTAATGCCATTCTGGTGATGGAAAATGTCACAGGATTTCAACTAAAGTCCGTAGTGCATAGAAAATACAAATGAATAACAAGCTTACAGCAAAATATATTTTGTTTTGTATTTTAGTGAGTGAAAACTTGTATTGGCCCCATCCTTACTGCAAACACTCATCCCATGTTTTTAAATTTTTATATGTACATTTGGCATGCGTGGGTTTTCAGTGAGTTATTTAGTTGTGATTCCTGTTCTAGAGGGCAACACACTGTTAAAATGAAACAGCTGACTGGGGATGGGCAAATACCATGGTTGTTACAAACTCAAGAACCAGCCCGAGCTCACAGTTTGATAACAGCTGACCAAGTAGTGCTAAATGATGTCAGACTGTCTGCCAGTGCACCTGTCTGTCTGCCTGCCTGTCAGTCTCTTTGCCCCCAGCTGTCTGCAGTGTGCAGCCAATATAAAGTCAATTCTCATATGAATTCTTGAATTAGATGTATAACATCAACACAGATGTGATGGCTAATAGCAACATGTGCTGATACAGTAATAATCTGAAGGTCAGAATCAACAGGTTAGAGTATTTGTTACTGTACAAATAATTTGTGTCTTTACTGCTGGTTGTGGTAACACTGCTGGTGAGTGGAAATGGAGAAGTGCTAGTGTCAACTGGATCACTGTGTGTGTGTGTGTGTGTGTGTGTGTGTGTGTGTGTGTGTGTGCACGCGCGCGCGCACATGTGTGTGTGTTTCAGTTTGCTGAGTGGAAGGATATCTACTCTTCGGGATGAAACCGGAGCTGTGAGTAGCCTTTGTTACTTCTTTTTCCAGAACTACCATCTGCAGGCCTGACATCTGACATCTTAAAAAGCTTCCAGCAAATGGGACATTATGACATTTGTTAACTTAATGAAATATGACGCATGGCCTTAAGATTGTATGTGGGTACTCAGGAACAAATAACACAATTTGAGACCATATTAGACAAATTCTGTGGCCCACAGTCAATGTTTCATCATTAAATTTCATTCACTATTTTGAACGGTTACTAAAACACTAAAATGTCAGAAAGAAGTGAGCCCATGGTTTTGTTTTCGGGACCAACAGCCCAAAAGTTTTTCAGCTTCCAGAAAACTCATTTGAGGAACTGTACCCAACAGTTGTTTGGTATTTCAGTTTTCTGTAAATACCAAATACCACTGTAGTGAACATGGTATCTCAGCACTAACAGTCATTTGGACTCAAGGATGAACTGAATAGATTTTGGTGTCAAAGGTCAAGGTCACGATGACTTCACCAAACACACCTTTTGTACTGTGAATATCTCGGGAACTCCTCAGTGGAACCTCATTAAATTTGGCAAAAACATTCACTTGGACTCAAAGATGAACTGATTAGATTTTGGTGGGCAAAGTTCAAGATCAAGGTGACCTCACATCCTTGTGAATGCAAGATTATAACCATATTTCTTGAAACTTGGCTGGTTGACAGAGGCAAACAGCACTATTTCATGTACTATTTTTGTTGTTGTAATGTTTTTTTTTTTTTTCACTGAACAAATGATTTTTCTTCATGGATAATGCATTGAAATGTGATCATTAACTTCTATGTCAGTATTAGACATAGACATCAGGTTAGATGTACACAAGTAACTGCTGAAGGTTTTGAATGTTCAACAGTTACTTAAATAAACGGTTAATGCATCTGCATTTGTATCATAATATGTGTTCCTCACTTCCAGATATTTATTGACAGAGACCCTACAGCTTTCGCACCAATTTTGAATTTCCTCCGAACCAAAGAACTGGACCTGCGGTAAGGAGCCATGACAGCATTCAGAAAATACCCTTGAATGTTTACTTTAGGAAGATCAGATTATGTTGAGTTGTAAGCTGTGTCTTACTGAATACATATGCTGCTTTTTTTCTCTCTGTAGGGGTGTCAACATCAGCGTCCTACGACATGAAGCAGAGTTTTATGGGATAACTCCTTTAGGTAAGCTGCTGTACAGACTTTTATGAGGAAATGGGAGCGGCTTTGTTCTTAGCAAGTACTGATGCTTGTAGACATGGAAACATCAAGAGATAACAACAACAACAACAACAACAACAACAACAACAACAACAACAACTACTGTTTTGCATACAGTATATTTTTGTAACACATTTTGGGAACTATTGTCATTAAAGTGAAATGTCGGAACGGCAAATGTGTTTTGGCTTCAAATACAACTTGACCAAGGTCAAAACCCTAATACTGTTAATTCCATGTACTCTGATGTTGTTTTACTTCCCGTTTCACTGTTTGTAACTTCCCTACATTGTCTGTGTACTTGAATGGGTAATTCAAGTAATGATCAGTGATACTGATCTCATACTTCAAATCATGACAAGTACACCGGCGACGTATTTTACAATAGGAAACAAAGTAACACATACAATACAAATTAAATACAGAATATATTGGATTGGTCCAACTCAGAGACATTGTCCAGGCAAGTCAATAGTAATTTCCCAGTGACAAAATGAATTAATGAAGGCATGAAGAAAGTACATGATGTTTAAAGTTTAAAGAGCAAGAGGCAGTTTTATTATAGCAATTGATAAAATTGCAGTGTGTGTTTGTGTGTATGTGTGCAGTACGGCGCCTGTTGCTGTGTGAGGAACTGGACCGCTCATCGTGTGGTAGTGTTCTCTTCCATGGTTACCTGCCACCCCCAGGTAAAGACATGAAACTGAGCAACAGAGAAAATGAACTGAAAATAGAGTGAACATGTTAGTTGTGGATGGAAATATTCTGCTCATGTTTTATAAAAGAGGTTCCACAACAGAAATGACCTGGTTCCAAGTCACAGAACAGTATAGAAACACTAATCAGCTGAATTTATTATAAATCTCAGTGAATCTTTCCTTAACAGCCATCCCCGCCCGTAAATCGAGCTCTGCCTCAGCAGCCTCTGGCTCCTCTTCTGAAGAGCGGCCAGGTCCTTGTGGAGCAGAGGGCTTCACCCGTGTCTGCCCCCCTCCTCACCCTTCTCTCCCTGGCTCACCTGGAACAGATGACAACCACAAACAGGGTGAGTATCCCAGAGCAGCAAGTAAAAAGGTGAAAGTAATGATAATATGTAGATTATATAAATGTTTGAAGCTGTGTTGAAATCCATCCCAGTTTATGTTTAATCTTTTTAAGCGTAAAAAAAGACAGACATCAGACGATATAGAAGTGACTCATGTTTTGTCAGTGACTTGTCAGTACCAATATGAGCCTACACCCTGCTCCACCGTTTGCCTTCTGCCTGACATTCACAGACTGTGTGTCTACTGTATGTGATCTCGTATGCATACAGGTAATGTCTGTGTTTGTCTAAATGTTCATGTGTGTCACATCTGTATCTTTGTGAGATTAAAGGGTATCTGTGTAAGTGTGTGTGTGTGTCTGTGAGCGTGCAGTAATGCTTCAGCTGATGTGACCTTACACATCCTTTTAGTTCTCTGACTGAACAGCAGGGCAGAAAATGTGATGAGCTGCATTAAACAAATACTGTGTGCCTGGAACTAGACGTTTGAATTGTTTTTTCCCTTTTTTTGTGATGCAGCAAAATAATGACAAATAATGAATAATAGGGTGAAATAATAATGTAGATATCAGGTTATGAAAGACGTGTATTTATGTGTATTTTTTCTGCTTGTGTATGTGTAGGTCCTGTGGTGGACCCCAGGAAGGTGTTGATTATAGCAGGACATCACAACTGGATTGTAGCAGCTTATGCACACTATGTCATCTGCTACAGGTAAAACTGTCCCAACATGGTTTTAAACACATTTCTCATTTGCTCTACAGTTCATAAGAGGGAGATATTAAATTATTTATGATGGGAAGATGGCGTCATTTTCTGTTGTATGTCAATTTTCCCCCTAATTGCTACTGTACTGCATCTGTACCTGCACACTAGCTGTCATCTTGGGCTTGATTAATGTTTAGTCATATAACTGAACTATTCATTTTTTATTAAAACAAGCAGACAAGTTGAGAGTAAAATGTTTAACAATGAAGAAGAAATACAATTTATCTTAAAGCGTGGTTATGGATTGTGCAATTTTAAACATGTAATAATGGTGGTAATAAAAGCAGATATGACTGAAAAAGATTTAAAAATCTAAGAGGAACTGATTCAAGATAAATGTGTAGAAGTCAGTATAGCTGCCCACATGTTTCACACATGCAGGTCTCTATCAGGGCACGCCTGCGACACTGGTGGTTGTCTGCTCACATCCTTATGGAAGCTCACAGGACTTGGACACACTTTTTGCATTCATGCATTCATGTGTAATCTCGTTACAGGATAAAGGAATCTTCGGGATGGCAACAAGTGTTCTCCTCCCCCTACCTTGACTGGACCATTGAACGCGTCGCACTTAATGCCAAGGTGGTGGGTGGCCCACATGGAGATAAGGACAAGATGGTGGCAGCTGCCTCTGAAAGCAGTATCATCCTGTGGAGCATCCAGGATGGAGGCAGTGGTAATGAGATAGGTATGTTTACATCACAGAATTTGAAAGTGTGGTCCAGACAGAGGAATTCAAATTGTAGTGACTACAGCCTCGCTGTCACTCTCAATCCACCCTCCCCTGGCCCCAAATCGGCCCCCAGGTGTATTCAGTCTCGGTGTACCTGTAGATGATCTCTTCTTCATCGGGAACCAGCTGGTGGCTACGAGCCACACAGGGAAGGTGGGGGTGTGGAATGCCGTCACACAACACTGGCAGGTACGAGGGCCTATGTACATGTGTGTGAGAGTGTTTGGGTGAAACATAGAGAGGTGGAGGAAGGGTGGGTGTTTCTATTTTACTGTGTGTAAAAAGAAATAGAGAGTATATTACATATCATTGAGATTACATGACAGAACACTGATGACTGTGAGCTCACTTATGGTGTGTGTATTAGGTTCAAGATGTGGTTCCTATCACCAGCTGTGACACAGCAGGATCCTTCCTACTACTGGGCTGCAACAATGGCTCTATCTACTACATAGGTACAGCACATGTCCATTCTGTTGCATGTTTGAACATTTTTGAATGTATAAAATGCTATAAAACTCCAACCTAAGCACATGTAACACCCCCCCCCCCCCCACCCCCACCCCCCCCCACGCCTCTTCTTTTCAGACATGCAAAAGTTTCCACTAAGGATGAAAGATAATGATCTTCTGGTGACTGAGCTTTATCATGACCCTTCAAATGATGCCATCACTGCGCTGTCTGTCTACCTCACACCTAAAACCAGTAAGTATATCAGTTTTTCATCAGATTGTTGTTTTACCAAAATAAAAAAAATAAATAGATAAAATAAACTTCAGAAATTGTGTCCTTCATACACCTGTCTGTCGTCGCCTTCAGATCAGTTTCACCTCCTGGGAAATAGACAGAACAGACAGCTCTGGATGGAACATAAGTCTACTGACCTGACATTAAAACACTGTGTCTGTTTGTACTTCTGTTGTGTCTTTCTGTCTTCTCTCTCCTTTCTCTGCGCTCAGGTGTGAGTGGGAACTGGATAGAGATAGCCTATGGGACTAGCAGTGGTGCAGTGAGAGTGATTGTGCAACACCCGGAGACAGTGGGTTCAGGCCCCCAGCTCTTTCAGACATTCACTGTGCACAGGAGCCCGGTGACAAAGATCATGTTGTCTGAGAAACATCTGGTGTCAGGTGAGGAAGTGTAACAGGTCGGAGGTTTAGTCAGTCTCCCTGTGATGGTTGAGATAATGAGCGTAGGTTGGGGAGGATTATACAAGACAGCAGTACAAACGCAGACTGTTGACAATGATCTGATCATCCTTTGTTTATTGTGGTCTCTTGTGATGTATGTGTGTATACCTGTGGTTGAAATCTTGTGTGTTTTTTTTGTCAGTGTGTGCAGACAACAACCACGTACGAACGTGGACGGTGACCCGATTCAGAGGGATGATCTCCACCCAGCCAGGCTCCACCCCCCTGGCCTCCTTCAAAATACTGTCCCTGGAGGAGACGGAGAGCCACGGGAGCTACTGCTCTGGGAATGATATAGGTGAGACGGATGAGAGGGGAAGAAAGAAATAGAGATTAATGTGAAGGAAGGACAAATGTAGAGCTGAAACAATTACTGAATTAATTGATTAGTCAATTGACAAATAATCAGCCACTGTTTTGATAATCAATTAATCATTTCATTTTTTAGAGCAAAATTTGTGAAAAAATGCTCAAATATCATTTATAATTGTAAACTGAATATTTTCAAGATTTTTTGACATTTCTTTAACGCTTCTTTGGCTGATTGATTATTCAAATAAATCAATAAATCAATAAATCAATAAATAAATAAGCAGTGGATTAGTCAGTAATGAAAGTTATTATTAGTTGCAGCCCTAGATAGATTAAGTGAGACTGTCCAGAACAAAGATACAGATTTAGGATTAACATTTGGTGTCATGAGTGGAACTCATCTTTCAAAATCACAATATTCCACAATATGCGGATATTAGAGCTTTTTTTCCATCTGTTCATCTCATCTGAAAAGCACAGAATTACTGAAAATACCGATCATGTGAATCAAACTGTAATTTTACCAAAAGATCTTTGTAATTCTATATTTCTATTCTTGTGTTTTCCACCAGTATTTTGTGGTGGTTTAGTTGACTCTGGGTGTAAGATGCCAAAGCTCAGGTGGTGTGTTTCCCGCTCTCAGGTCCATTTGGAGAGAGAGATGATCAGCAGGTTTTCATCCAGAAGGTCATCCCCATCACCAACAAACTGTTTGTGAGGCTCTCATCAACTGGAAAACGGTATAAAGTCCTCTGTCCGTCATCTCTTCTCCTCTGACCTTTATCTGACTTTGTCTTTCACAGCTCCACACTGGGAGAAGGGAGGGTGTGCATGATGCTCCCTCTCACTAAATCACTTCCTCTGAATTTATTCAAGCTGCTGGCACCTCTGTTTGGCCTTTGCTTCTTGGCTGAGGTTTTTGTGTTTGTCAGGATCTGTGAGGTGCAGTCGGTGGATGGCACCACCATCTCTTGCTTCATGGTACGGGAGTGTGAAGGTTCCAGTCGGATGGGGTCACGGCCTCGGCGCTATCTGTTCACTGGTCATGGCAACGGCAGCATCCAAATGTGGGACCTGACCACTGCGATGGACACCGCTAACAAAGGAGAGGAGAAGAAGAAAGAGGGTGAGGAAATAGAGACTGATAGAAGGAAGACATACAGGGAGGTTGAGAGAGACAGAGAGAGAGAGATTTGGGGAGATTATCATTGTGTGCGTTCGTGTGAGAAGAGACGAAGAACAACTGTAATTTAAGAAAGAGTGTCTATGACTATGTTTACTTACCTTACGGATATACAATTTATCCAGTAGACTACAATTGTGTCTTTTGATGAGATGCTGTGTGTGAGTGTTTTGAAGCTGTTTTTGTGTTTGATAGATGTAGGTGGGCCTACAGAGGAGGAGCTGCTGCAGCTGTTGGATCAATGTGACCTGAGCACATCCCGCTGTGCTACACCAAATATTAGCCCTGCCCCCTCTGTGCTGCACCACACACGCCTGCGAGAGTCCTGCTCGAGGTTGGAAAGGAAGTTCACACACACCACTTTAAACAAGCAAGCAAACACACGCACACGAAAGGAAACAACCTCCTCCAACTCTTTACCTTCCTAATTCTGTCTCTACAAATACAAAAATAAGGAACTGCTACATGGCTCATAGTTACAGTGAAGAACACCTTCTTACAGTAAGCTAAACAAAGACTTCAATGACCTTTGAAGTCTTACCTGTCTCCCTGTCTTTCATCTTTCAGTCTGCAGTTACAGGCCCAGGAGCCCATTCCGGAGAGCCAGGCTACTTATGGAGCTGTGCGACCCTACAGAGAGAGCCCCCTGCTGGCCCGTGCTCGACGAACTGAATCCTTCCACAGCTACCGGTGAAATTATTGTTTGACTGTCCAGATACTGTACTCTACAATGTTGGTTCACCCAGACTTATTTAAAAACTATTTTATATTATAGCTTTTAGTAGAACATAAAGACTGCAAAATAAAGAAGAAAATTACCAGGGCCAATACTTTGGTTCACACATAATAGGGAGAGTGCATTTACTACACGTTTAGGATTATTTGGTCAGATTTTGAGGTATCTGCTTTCAGCTGTTTTAATTGCTACTTTATATCAAAAAAATAGTCGCTATAAAATGAGTTTACAGCATCTTTTGTGGGTTAGAGTAGCAGGTATATTGTCTCTGGAAAGACACACTGATGTTGAAGTGTCATTTTTCAGTGCTGTGAGCGCCACAAACTAAATTCTATTCACCTACATTGCACTGGGATTGGCTGCATAAATCTCAAGAGAGCTACTCCCCAAAAGGCGCAGCAAATATTGCTGGAGTTAGTTGAATAAGTAGACCATTATGGATGAGAAACAAAGAGTTTGTTTTCTAAATTGGGTTAAACAACCCATTAACACAACAATGCAGGGGTGTCCCTCTGTATCTTCAAAAACCTCTTAAAACCTCTAACACCCTAATATGCCTAATTAGCACTTACTATGCACTTCTTTACCCGATCTCCCTGCACTTGTTGAATAGATGGAGTGCTTGGTTCTTACACCAAGGTCTCCTTCTGCATTGACGCTTTAGTGTTGTCGCTCACTTGTAAGTTGCTTTGGATAAAAGCGTCTGCCAAATGAATAAATGTAAAAGTAAATGTAAATTAACACTATCAATGAAACCCGGTCTTTCAGTGTGTCCTTTTGTGAGTCAATGATCTGATTACGCTGTTTGCATTTTCACTTGGAAAATGCTGACCTGGTTCTGTATTCTTGTTTCTATCCACCTCTCCATCCTTAACTGACCTGCATCCATTTCTGTTTCCATAGAGACTTTCAGAACTTCAGCCTGAGTCGAGGTGTCCTGGACAGCACAGGTCAAATATCCACCCAGGGCCCCAGCCAGGGCCCCAACCAGGTCCCTGACGTGCGCCGGTCACTTTGTGACTTTGGGCATGAGGATGGTGACAGGAGATCCTCGGCCATGGAGCTCTGGGCTTACCGATCCACCGGTGCAAGCTCTAACACAAATATTGGGGCTTTGGTCGCTGCTGGTGTTTCTGGGGCAAAGGCAGAAGGTAGCCAAGAAACCTCACGGCAACCTCCAGACAGCCCGGTTCCAGGGGGTGACGTTAGGCGAAAGCTGCACCCACCAGAGGATGGAGAGGGTGTGGGGGATGGAGCAAAGGCAGAGGGAGGTGTGAGGAAAAGGGGAGTACTAGAAGGAGGCTTTCTAGGGAGGAAGAGGGCTCCCCCAGTTCCTCACCTGTCGTACGTCCCCTCCGGATCTGAAGGTGGTGGCAGTGACTCATCTGCAAATGCCTCCCCCTCCCCAACCAAAGTAGCCTCCTCCACCTCGCCGCGACACAGGAAGCTGGCCCCAGAGCCATCCAATCAGGACAGCAGCCTGTGAAAACACACAATCTGCCCATCACCCATTTCTTTTGATCCCAGTCAGTGGAATCATTTCATAGAGGCGTCCAGTTGGTGCATGTAGGACCCACTGTGTCAGACTCAGGATGAAAAAGGGTGAAGGATCTATTTCTTTTGGGAGCCCACACATAATGAGTCTGTGTCTCGGCACAGAACTTTCACCATGTTTTCTCCCAAGGCTGAAAAACTTTTATTTAAACTATACACCTTTAACTGAAGTCAGTGGAACTCAAACGTTGCTGTCACACTATTGAGTGCAAAACCTGAGACGAGGAAGCAGTTACAACATCGCACTAGCAGCACGACATCTCAACCAGAGCAGGAATGTGTTTTCTTTTTGATCACTCCTCTAAGATGGACCAGGGCTCCTACTATCTCCGTTTGCTTTTGGTGACTAGTGCTGAGGTTAACGCTTTGAGGCATGAGTCTGATAGTAATTTGTCAGCTCAGTGCTGAAGAACAGCTGAAGTTGTTTTCTCTTCCTGTGTTGTTGTTCACCCGACAGCTAAGCAAACATACAGTAACTACAGGAACAGGCAAGTCTGTTTGCTCTGGTATGGTCAAGGGGGTGTTGGTGCCTGCTTGGTTTAAAGCACAATCAAGTGTTAGGCAACAGATAAGACTGAATCCATTAACTCATCTAGATTCATGAAATGAAATTAAAAAAAGATAGCACAGCACAGTAATAGTAACAGAACGGAGGCTTCTAATATTTGAGGAGTGTGTTATTTAGCTTGTGAGAGCCTTAAACAGCTGAAAAATAGAATTAACAAAGGCGCACACCCTGTTCTTTTATCAGATTTTAAAGGGTTTGGTAGGAATTACTTTGTTCAGAACCTGACCTAAACCATTTAAGCGTACACAAAACATCCAACATCAGCATTTAAACAGAACTTGTAAAATTTCTTAAGATCTTACATGAACAATTTTTTTCACTGAGTAATCTTACCTTTTTCAATTATTTACTACAGAATGTCGGAAGATCTTCTGAAATCTCATCACAAAAATATTCAATAATTTACAGTTATATAAAAGAGAAAATGCAGAAATAACTCACATTTGAGAACCTGAAACCAGCTGAAAAGTTTTCATTAATCATCAAACGATAATTGAGCGACATTATCAGCGCTAGTTCCATGTAGATTTGTCAAAAGGATCGGAGCCCTTTCAAAGACAGAACTCATGATGATATCGAGCATCTCCGACAACGTGCAATTTGCCTCACAGTGGATTTTTTCTTACCTTGACCACATTACCTTTGCAAGAAGCTTGGCAGCTACGTGAATCCCAAAATGTTCCAGAAATACTTTGCTGCGTTCAGAGACGCAACGGGTGTGCATGCATTCAAACCTTTTCAGGTTTGTCGTTTGACAGCTCTACGATAACTATACAACAGTGCAGCTGTGAAGCACAACAGCTACCACGAACTCTCCTTGGTGTCCACTTGAAGTCTTCAGGAATACCACATAGTGAGACGTGTTACACATGAATGATGGCCTGAAAAAAAACAATGAATCCTCATGTGAATGAATGCCTGCGTTTCCCTGCAACTGGTTGTTTAACATTTTGTTTTTTCATTTACAGGCTTAACTTATTCTTAGCATAATGCCTTTGGAAAAGAAAATGTTAAAAAAACTGTATTCCAATGCAGCAATTTGAGGCATTTTCTTAAAACATTTGTGGCACACATCTGGAACCTTACAGTTTGAGGGGCGGATTTTTCTTTTCTTTTCTTTTTTTTAGATATTACACTCACAGTAACAGTGACAACATACCACCTTCAACTACATTTTTACAGAGGAATAAAATCTGTTTTTAACGCTTTATGGTTTACATATTCATGTCTAAACAGAGAAATCATTTGGCACACGTTTTATTCCTCTTCAGTCAGAAGTGCTCATAGTTTAGAATATAAAAGAAAAACTAGTTGTGTTCCTGTTTAAATTTAGTTTCTTCACAGTGGTGCCTGTGCAAGATCACGCTAATTATTATTGTTATTATTTATATTTTATTTTTTTTAAAAACATCACAATACAAATACTACACAACTACACTCAATACAAGGACCTACACTACATCACTTTACTCCCTTCGAAACAGGTGGTGTGTCTTATCTTGTTTTGGAAGACTTTTGCAGTGCCTTATTTAAACTTGTTTGACGGTTATCAGCCTGTTTGTGTGTTTTAATTGAAAATGATTCTGACCAAAGGCTTGTGAAAGTGGAGCTCATTATGGAGCTATCTAATGGCAGATTTTCACCAGGCCAAATTAGATTTCATGACTGTGTATGGTGAATAATTGATGTGTGGTCATTTGAATCAATAGGCATTAGATATCTTTTGTGAATAATCCTGGAAAGTCCGAAACTGGAAAGTCCATCTCATTTCCCAACACCAGAACGTTGATCTCCAGCTTGTTCTTATGAAGGTAAAACCAGAGTGTACACTCTGTAGGAGTACACTCTGTAGTGGGCCTAAAAGGACTGGATAGCTTAAAGTAAAATGGCAGCAACCTTTATTAGCGAAATCATTTTGTGAGCTAAACCTCCTTTACTGTTCAAACCTTTTGGCTCCCCTGTAAGATTCCCACTTGCAGTTTAGCATAAGTTTAAGAAACCAGGCCAGCTCTTGATCTATGGTGATAATTGTGGAGACAACGCGCTTTAAAATGGATGTGACCATAAAAAAGTAGAACTAGAAAGACTTTCCTGAAATATTCATTAAAATTTGCCAAATCCAGCAGCTATCAGTTTTTAGTTCAACATAAAGGAATAAAATGTGTAGCCCCTGCCTGTACAAACATTTTGATACCCAACTGTTTGAAATACAAACGTATGGATAGTAGACATATTCAAAACAAAATCCTTATACGGATGCATTGATGTGTGTGACTGTGCGTTGACACCTACACTGCTGTTCATTTACATTTTGTTGATAATCATGCCTATATTGATATTACCTTGCTATTGGACCTAACTGCATTTGCACTTGCACTATTAAGACTAATATTGAAGTAACTTGCTAGTGTTTATTTTATATAAAATATAAAGTTTAAAGTGTATTTCAGCACATAACTGACTGTCTGTCTGTCCTTATCTGTCGTCCCTCAGTTCCTCTCTGGCTGTGTTTACATTACATTACAGCCGGACACTAGTGAGCTAAAAGGATCACATATCTGTTTGTCTAAACTACCCTGTACATCATTGTTTTACATTGCATATGTTAGAAATGCTGCATTATGTTGTAAAATTATTATTATTTACAATTGCCTATAATACAGATCAAATATCATGTATAATTTCATACTGTTCAAATCTGGATAACGAAATGGATTTGGAAAGAAATCAGGAGAATTTGTTTGCAGTCTGGAAATGTTTACCTTTTTTTCTTTTCTTTTTTTTTTTTTTTATAAATTTGTTATTCATGTTTTAACACATTGTTTAGAACAACAGGACATTGTTCTGGGATCATTATGTTCACTCCAGTTTTCCAGGCCAGTGTTCTCAACAACAGATTAAGAGTAACTGAAAACATAAATAAAAAAAATTATTTGGGATCTGAGATGTGTTTACCTTTGAAAATCATATGTCTGAGAAGACAAGAACTTTGACGATGAATTCAAACAAGCCACTGATGCTCAATGTTAATACTTTTATAGTAGTTAAAGCAGCTGCCGTTTCACCTCTAAAGACTCACAGGCTGAAGGAATTGCTGCCAGTCGCTGCTGAGTTGTTAGCACGTGGTTTGTGTGGATAACTTGCCAAAGTGTGAGTGTCACATAGGTGTGTGTATGCGCGTGTGTTTCCCCAACGCTTTCATTTCACTAACCTTCCCGTTCAGACAGTCTCCTCTCTGAGACGCCGTCTGTCGTCATTGTGATTTATGAGTTTAATAAAAACCTGTGTGTGTGTGTGTGTGTGTGTGTGTGTGTGTGTGTGTAGCTCAGGGCCATACTGTCCCTTACAATCACTCTACAAGCTCTCTTTTCACAACCTCTCCCTCTCTCAGTGGCTGACAATAGCTGTGAATGTGGCTGTGAATGTTTTAAAAGTGCCCTTGTCAGACTGGTGTCCTTGAGCGAGGGCAAGGTTGTTACTGCCAGTTTGTTAATTTCAAACTTGCCTTGATGTCCCCTTAAGGGACGCAGGAGCAAAACTAAATTACAGCTGTAAAGTTCTGACAGAGATACTGGGCCCTCTGTGTGTTTGTGCTGGTGTGTGTGAGTGTGGAAACTAAGTCTTTGCACAGCTGATGGCACATCTGTGTTTTACTAACTCAACTCATGACCAGTCTGAGTCTCACACACACACACAATCATTCAGCTGTACTGTATGTATGTATTGGATATTTAAACCATGGCACAGTATTACTCTCATATCCAGGTGTACTCAGGTATCACTCGTCCTCAGACATTTTAATGCCTTTTTGTCCTCATGCAATGATATTATGAAATTCATGGCTTGAACATGGAATTGGTATGTTTGTGTGTCAAGTCAAGTCAGGTAAATTTGTATTTATATCGCTCCAAATCACAACAGTAATTATCTCATGCACTTTTCAAATAGAGCAGGTCTAGACCACACTCTTTATACAATTATTTACAGACTCTCCTCTGTTCATGATGCAGTAAAATGATATCATGTTTGTTTGAACAGGAACGCTGGCCATATTTCTGTGTTAAGAAAAAGTGGAAAACATACACTGCATAAATCTATAAACAATATGCTAAGATGTACAAGATCATAGACATAGTACATGTACTACATAGATGTATGAGGAGTGATTCATGAATAACTCAATAAGCAACAGGACATGGACAAGGATGTCTGCAGCCAATAGAGAAGTTTAAGTAAACGGTGCGTGATGTGTTAATATTGCAAACATGTTTCACGTAAAGAAACTGTAAGAACACTAGTAGAAAACAATATTTTCTTGACCAATGGACATTATGTATAATTTACAAGAAAAACACAAACACTGATCAATCAAACATCTATAAATAACACTTTTTTATAGAACAACCATAAATAATACTGACAGTTTAAAAAAAGAAAAAGTTTTATAACAATACAGTAGAGTAACTCCAATTTGTACACAAAAACATTGAAACTCATCAGACTGACACAGAAACTCAATATTCCCCTGATAAATACTGTATCCATGATGTTTAGCTTGCTCTAAAAATGAAAGACTGACCTGTGGAGTTAAAATATAAATATTAGCTGTGTCCCAATTCAAGGGTTGCATCCTTCGGTGGATACAGTGTACAAAGGCGTGGCCTCTGAAGTCTGTATGAGATGGTCTGGTCAATGGAGGATTTCCTGTTTATCCTCGGGCCACTGTTTTATTTGCAGAGTCTGCCTATTCTCTTTTTGAAAAGTGATTCATCACTGGCTCACAGTGAATCTTGGGATAGTTGAGCTGCGAGGGATCCAACAGGTGGACCCTTCAACCCTTTGGTTGTGGCCCCTGAATTAAGACACAACTATTGTTTCATTCCTGCCACAAAAACATATCAGGACACTGCAGAGATTTTTTTTTCACTCACAAGATGATTGTGTTCATGATACAAGGATAAAAAATGTCTGTTAAACAATACTGATTCCACTGAGAGCTAAATGCAGACATTCAACTTCACTACTGTTGCACAAAGCTTGATTTCACTATGTTGTCTTCCTTCTAAGTTTAAATGTAAACTGTATGTCCACAACTGATATGGCCAATAAAATCTCAGATAGGGCTTTCAAGTCACATCACATAATCACAACAATCAGACGGCACATCTGTGATTCCCAGCCACATCTAAAACATTGAGAAAAAAAACACACACAAAAAAAAAAACAACAGTTGGCATTTTTTGTAATAAAACTAAGACCAAGGCCATTTGTCTTGTTACAACTAAAGGACTATTGTTACTGATAATGTTTAAGCTTACTAGGCACAACAGCTTGTTGAAGCAGAAGACGTGACTGAACCCTTTGACATTAAATGTTTTCTAGACTGGTTTGATTCTTAATAGTGAGAAGTTAACCTGCTCTAGCTGATCTTTCTGCATTTTTTTAAACAACTAAACTACAAACACTTGGCAAGCAGAGACAGCAAATCATAATAAACCCGGAACACTAATGCAGTGTGGTTTATATAATGAGCTGTATAGTAACAATCCAGATATAGATACATTCAAACCACATCCTGTACCTTTTTAACTCACAACACACACAGTTGACTGGCTCCATATCTGTGTGCACTGATGTTGGTACATTATTAAAACATTATTAACACTCTCACAGTGCATTTTAAACATAATTAAAACCATATTCTTTATTCGAATAGTCCTGTCTGTCCTCAGCCAATACCAAATAACATTTTACTGTCTGGGTTTGAAACTAGGTCTGGATTGTGACTGTGATACCTGATTAGATGTTGGGATCTTGTCTTAAAGATGAGTGTCAGTGAACATGGTGTGTTCCCTTTTCACAGAGCTTAAGGCCTTGATGGCGTCCACAAACTCATCTTCCTCCACATACTGAAAGAAAATAAAAGGAGTCACAACATTGGAGTCCATGAGAAGATCTGCAGTATACATATTATGACTTCAGGGACGGAGAGCAAAAGAGACTTTTTTCACTGCAGACATTTTGATTGTCCACATTCTTTTCCTGCACAATGTACTTCGCTTCATAGGCTTTGTCCTTCTGAGGTGATACTAAACCAACTTATGTCAACATGCATACACTGAAATACTACAGCTCGCTCTGGCAAACTAACAGTTTGAATGGTTTGTATTGTACTTTGATCGAATACCTTTGTTATTTCTGATATGAGATTGATGGCAATTATTTTGACACACTTGCTCTCACCTGTGCTGTGCAATATAATTGTAAATTTAACATGTTTATATCCTCACCAGCCCAGAATCATGTCCCGCTGGGTTGTCCCAGCTTCCTTCCTCCATCATCAGTGACTTCCTGTCAATCAGTTGACTGACACTGCGGTGCAGGGAATGCTGGGAGAAGGCTTGACTGAGGTCTGTTTGGCTGGGGACCCGCATGACAGACATGGGGCTGAACCGTGAGCTGCTGCCAACTATCTTTGTGTCTGTCAGACCCTGAGAAACAGATTTATTACAAATCAAATACTTCATATTACTGCTAACAATATTTCAGTGCATCCTGTAGTTTAAAATCTGCACTGCAGTACCACAACAACTTAAATATGATGAAGAAAAAACAACAGGTATAATGTTGATGAAAAAGTGTGGTATAGTCTGAAAAAAAGGTGGGCAGTTGTGTGAGGTACACATAATCTTATCTATGGTTTATTGGATAAGCATGCAAAAACACTGCTATATTCTTTTAAATGCAATTCCACCCAAGACAACTTTCTATTACTTAAAACCAATAAGAAACAAAACAGTACATTTTGATTCAAACCACATTCAGGTAACACTTAGGGTTGTTTCTGTTGACTCTGAACAGGAAAATATCTATTTGAAATTAATATAGTACATAACACTTATTTAGTAGTAAATAACACTTATTATGACAATGGCAACTTATTAGTCATATCAACAATCAGCAGGGGGCACTACACAGCAAGGTGTGGCCCTTTGGGCCACACAGGAGAGGGGCTGAGTAAAATCTCTAGAAACATGTTTAGTTTTCTTTTTTTTTTAAATAATTTGTTCTTGGATAAACAAAACACAGCCAACACACGAGCCATAAATGAAAGAATAATATTACGATAAAGTACAGTGCAGTTTTTAGTATAAATTCTGGTTGTATGGTTAGACTCTACAACATGTCTTACCTTTACAAACCAAGATGAACCAACCCTGGTAATTTAATAATTCATTTTTATTATATCTGGAGTTCAATTCTACCATATCTTTCTGTACTAACTGATGTGAATACAAAACACGCAGCCTGCCTTTGTTCATTCTCGCAGGCCTTTATCAATGTAGGGTATGCACACACACAAACAAAGCATGCATGCACAAACAAAACAGACATGCGTACAAAGCACCCACACAAAGTCTCAAACCCGTACCTCAGTGCACACAGTGTAGCTTTTAAGTATAACGTTGCTGATCTCAACACAGTCTGCTACAGTGTCAAACTGCAGGGGAACAATAAAATAAGCATTTAGGGTCTTGACAATAAAATACTGGGAAACAATCTTACTGTGTGGTGTTCGGGGAGGAGCACACAGCTGGAGTGATGTTTAGAGCACAGCTCAGGACATGGCCTCTGAGAGAGAGAGACAGAGAGAAAAAGACAGGATGGAGAAAGTGGTACGTTGAGGAAAGGAATCAGAGAAAACATACAAAAGAAAAATAAAACAGAAAGAAAACTGACACAATGAAAAAGAGCGAAAGGGAGAAAATTAAATGGATTCAGAAAATTATCATGTGGGAGAAAATTAAATCAAGGATAATAAGAATGGAAAAAAAAAGAATAAAGCGCTGAATCAACCAATGGAAAAAAGGTGAACAGTTTAGTTTTTAGTTTAGAGTTTTTTCCTGGTAGCAGTTATTGTCAATTACTGGTAATGGTTTATTTGAGAGATAAAATGGGATGATGTCTGTACTTGGAACAAACTTGAATGTATCAGATGATGCCGTCTCTTGATGCTCCTATTTCTAAATTTCTCTCTTGTTTTATTTAACAGGGACAACATGTAATGTATAGAGGGCTTCTAGTGCTTTGTTTCTCTGCCCCTCTCACCATATATGTCTCTCCCCCTGCCTTTCTGGTCTTCTGAAGCATGACCAGCGGAGGGCGCTCTCTGGCTGATGGATTCTTCCTCAGGGCTCTGCAAGGGAGGAAAAAATCATGAACACCATTTTCTTCTCAACTGCATTGGCTTTGGGTCTCCTTTAGAGTCCATTTTAAAGTGCTTTAATCATGTACAAGGCTCTGAATGATCAGCCACTGAAGTGCATGACTGAGCTCCTTACACCCAACTCTCCAAACAGGCCCCTCAGCTCTGCTAGTCTGAGTCTCTTAACTATTCCAGAGTCCAGGCTAAGAACAAAGCGTGGTCGAGCCTTTGCAGTACTGGCTCCTTGGCTCTGGAAAAGGCTTCCACTGAGCATCGATCAGCTGACTCTGCTGCTGCCTTTAAATCTCATCTTTAAACTTACTTTTATAGAATGGCTTTTCCTGAGAGACTGCACTTCATCATTGAGAGTTTTTATCTTTAACTTTCTTTCAGTGGGAGTTTTTGTTTATGTGTGTATGTGTGAATATGAATATGCATATTTGTATATATGTGTATATGTATGTTTATGTATGTTTGTATATGCTTTTCATTATTTACTTCTAGAGCGTGCTTGAAAAGTATTCTATAAATAAATAATTATTATATTCTTGTTAAAATGTCTGTGTTTTTACATCGAGTGCACTGTGTTTTATGGAGACATGTCTCAGTTATGCTCAGTTTTATGTATTAGTGAAGTTTTATATTAACAAGATAATATTATATTATATATATTATATAATATTATATTTACATGCAACACATTACATGAGAATACCTTTGTAGCACTAGGCCCAGCAGTATTGCTAGTAGAAAGAGACCCAGCAGTGCTAACAGCAGGATGAACCACAGCTCAGAGTAAACTGGGGTTGCTGACATGCTGACGCCCTGTGTTCCACTGTCTTCAGGCTCAGGAGGACCTGCAGAAAGGCAGAGCAAATCATTTTGTATGAAAACATCATGTCGATAAAGTTTCACTGAACTGAAATGTGGAAGAGGACATAAGAGACAGATTCTTGAATCACTGTAGGATATTCAGCTTCAGGTTTGACTGATTCCAGCAGTGTGTGTGTGTGTGTCTGTGTGTGTGTGTTACCGAGGCCTGTGGCAGGGCTGTATCTGATGGTGGGAGTACTGGCACTGCCACTGTTTGTGGTACAAGTCACCTGAAATAAGAGAGCTGAGAAGAACAGGGGGAGAGTTAAAGAGTTTAGTTTAACAAGAAGTTACAAGATTGTTTTTTGTAGCACTGACTCTGTGAGGCTGCTTATATATCCAAAATGAAAACTTCCAGTGGAAAAGAGAGGAAAAAACATATACTCTAGTGGTTCTAATCAGAAGCAAAACTATTCTTTACAGTCACTTCTGGACACTTCTGCTGTCAACAGTCCAACTCTCTTAACTCACAACTGCAGCTCAGTCTCTGATGGTAATTTCCTATTCTCTGAAATACCCAAGTCACTTCAGCTCATTCCCGCAGTCAAAGGTCAGGCTCAGTCTCATTATCAGCCCGACAGGTGATCAATTAAGTGCCATTTGTGACTCAACTCAAATATAATATATGATACAGGTTCATGATATGAAAAGCTTATTGCCCATTACTATGCCTGATGAACTGGTCCGATAAAGCTTATTCATTAAACAATATTTTATCCTTTAAAGATGATTGTACTAATGCTTAAGAACTTGAATGAGTTAACCAATCAAATTAAGGAAAGTTAGATGCTTCAGAGATGTAGTATAGTTACAGCTACATTTATGTCTATAGTATTACTGATGTCAATTTTAATTTTGTTTTGAGCAAACTGCTGTATTGTACATCTGTAGCAGTTGAAACTCTATGATATGTATACATTTGTGAGTGGATATGTACGTGTGTGTTAGTTATGTGTGCGCTCTCACTTCTCTGTGAGGTGCGTGGAATAAGGAGATAACTGTAGAAGCCAGTATAGACTCTCAGCTGGCTCTCAGTGACACTATACTCCTTCAGGTATCCGTTGAGGGAGAAGGACGCCGCCCAGTCCAGCCAAATGACTGTCAGATTACTGCCCACTGAGAAAGGAGACACGTACTTGGGAGCTGAAGGGAGGGAGAGAGAGAGGGGATAAGAGAAACTTTGGATGTGTTTTTATGTTTCTTATGACTGGTTATTAGTGAGGGCTAAGGGATTTGATAGGTTTGTTACCTTCACTGAGTGTAGTAACAGTTGTCCAGTTGGAGGCAGTGCTCCCCATGTTATTGAAGCAGGCAGCTCTCAGCTCATAGGTGGAGTATGGCTGGAGACCTGCAACAGTGTAGTTGCGCTTAGTCATATATAACTAGTTTTGGGATATGCATCAAGTCTTTATAGATCCCCTACTGGTTCCCTTGTGCTATGTATTATTAATGGGGCATTTACTCCTGACTTCACTGTGCTTACACTTATTTTGTTGTATTATTGTGGTCATTGTTCCTTTTTTTATTCTTCCTTCTTTTTTTCTCAGTGATATTTCAGTGCTGCCTTACTGTTTGGCACTTTGGTACCTATGCTAATATTTTTATTGTAAAGTACAGCAGGACATCTTAGTGTCATGATGAATTTAAAAAATATCTGTACTTGGCATAACTATGCCCTCACCTGTTACATTGTAGCTTCGCCTTTTGCCAAAGAAACAGATTTCAACTGATCCTTCAACGCAAGGCAGAGGTACAGGCTGGGGGGGCTGTGGGCAAGGTGATCGGAGATGTAACTCACAGCTGGAAACCGAGAAAAAGAGAGTGGGTGAGAATGAAATGATGGTACATGTATCTGTTCAAGCAGTCTGTCTCACTCATTAATGAAGCGCAAATTGTTTTTTTCATAACAATGTGAACTTTATATGTTGTCGACTCACCTCTCAATGACTCCATTAGGTGCCAGAGGCTCGTCCCACTCCAGCTGCACAGAGCGGGAGGTCAGGGTAACAGGACGAGGAGGGGGCTGGTGGGCTGGGGACGCAGTCAGGGTGTGGAGCTCACTCAGTGGACCCTGGCTGCAGCACTGACAAATGTTCAAAGACTTAAATAACGTAAAATGTAAATGTCAATAAATATTACACAAGAGGAAGTATGCTTTCTTGTGTCAAAAATACTTAGCTGAAAGTACTAAAGTAGCTATTTGAAGACCACTCTAAGTAACAGTTGTTTCGTTACGTATAATAACTCTAAAAGAGCTAATGGGGCAGTCTGACCGTAACAACTTAAAGAACATTTGCCCTGTCAAGCAATTCCTTTGCAAATCAGTGATGCCATTCTTTCTTTACAAGAAACACTGATGTAGCCCACAAAAGTGGTTTCCAAAATAAGACCAGATAAGATCTTACTTTAATGACTGAGTAGAGGAATGGTAGCAGAATGTAATGTATACTACCTTGCCATTAATTACCTGATAACAGGTGCAGGCCTCTACTACTACCCAGTACTGGGTGTAAGGACGTAAACTGTGGAGAGTCTGCTGATGGGATGTACCCTCAGAGAGCTACAAGAAGGAAATAAAGAGGCAAGTTTACATTTTAGGTCACTGTAGTATCATGAGAGAATTAGTGGATGGGCCAGGAGAGAAGAAGAAATAATAGGTGAGAGTGAGGAAGAGAAGTGATCACAGAAAGAGGTCGTAGTTTAAGAGAAAAATAAAGAAAAGAGGATTAAGTAAATAATTAACTGCAGTGTTATGTGCTTTACCAGAGTGAGGTTATTGTGGTTCAGTGAGAACACCCTGTAAAGGCTAACAATCCCATTGGGTCGAACTGGAGGGTGGATGTCCACTACTGCTGAGGTTGCTGAAACGCGCAGGAAAATAGGTGGGCCTACACCCTCGGGTGGGGCAGATCCTGTCCTCCCATTGGCCCATGGACTGCCTGTCCGACCAGCTGAATTCACTGCCCACACCTGTTGGTCAAAACTTCACATTAGACAATAATATCATGAAGTTTGAAATGATGGAAAATAATAGAGAGGGAACAAGTGACGCAAAGTGAGAGTCAGGCAAACTTTCCTTCCTCCATCATAGGATTTTAGATCTGTTTTATTAACTCTTAATGATGAAAGCTTCTCTTAATTACCAGTTTCCACCAGACCAACAAAAGGATATAAGTCAATTCATTGGACCATCCATCAAAACCACCATCAGCAGTGAGAGCAAAACCTTTTCACCATGCAACCCAACACTAACATATCTGCATGACAATTACTTTTCACCTTCATCAAGGAGTTATTCACACACACACACACACACACACACACACACACACACACACACACACACACACACACACACACACACACACACACACACACACACGCATCTAAACAGTAATCTTATTTGTGTGCTTGTGTTGGGTATAATTAGACGGTGTACACAGCACAGGGTCAGGCAGGGTTGAGATTTGCATGTGTAAGTCATCTGTAGCCTGTCAGAAGTAGTGCAGAAGGCAGATGGATGGGTCTGAGCTTTAGTCTTGAAAGTGTGTGTCTGTTTGTGTGTGTGTGTGTTTGTGTTTGTGTGTGTGTGTGTGTGTGTGTGTGTGTGTGTGTGTTTGTGTGTGGTGTATATAGTATGTGGCTGTGATCGTGAGTTTTGTTTGCATGTGTGTACATGCAAGTGTGTTAGGAGTTGAATTAACCTCAATAATAGTCAATTAGGCTGTGATCAATCAGACTGATTGATCTAAGTGACAGCACAGATGGACTGAGATGGGAGGGGGGAAAGAAGAATGGAAGATGGAGAGACTGGTGATGGGGAGGAGGAGGACAGGAAGAAGGGTGGACAAGACACAAACTGGGAGAAATGATGAGCTTGGTGCTGTTTTATAATTTTGTGAGTCCTGACGAACCTGTTAACACAGAGGTAGGTTTTGTTAACTTCTCAGCTTTAGTTGGTGCTGGTACACAAAGACATCTCCAACAAAAAAAAAAATCCTTTCATGAATGCCAAGCTTTGTCTCAACATTAAACCCATTGACTTGATTACTGTACTGTACGTAATTAGTTTTAATGAGCTTTACAAGTAAAATGACTTAAAAAACTAAGGTCCTACTCTTTAAATTGGATTTAATCCACCCTTTCAAACAGCCTGAAGAGTTGCAACAGGGAGCCAGTATCCAACAAAATAAGTATACAACCTAGTGTGCACTTGTATACACCAGTCTGGTGAGATATTCCACATAGGATCCAAGTCTACACAGTAGATTAATCTGAGTGTAGTCAGGTAAAAATCTTTATTACAGGAAGATTTACTGCTTTTTCATTCAATCATGTCAGCAGCCAGATTATAAATACAAACACTTCAACTTTGTCTCACCAAAAGGCTGCAATCACACAAGTGTGTGTGAAAATCAAGACTAAGTTCAAGTTTAGTCACCACACAGTCTTACGGTCAGTCCTCTTACCTTCTCTGTGTTCATGCATTACAATATCTTCCTTTTGCGGCATTGTCTATATTGTTGTGTGCTGGATGAAGAAAGGGGAAAAGCGGGATGGATGGCAGGAAGAAGAATGAAGGAAAGAACAGGAGCTTGTGTGAAGAAGTGAGAAAGAGGGGTGGGGGATGGAAAGGAGAGGGTACATTAGGTAAAGGGCATGTTGTCACTCTGATAAAGAAAGGTCAAAGAGAAGTGTGCTGCTAATGGCTGTGAGAGATGAGCCCATCGTGTTTGTGTGAGTGTGTGTGTACAATGGGTGTGAGACAACTGACAATTGAACAAATGGTTGCAAATGAAAGATTCATTTGTTTGTCATTAAACTATGGTCATTATCTTGTTGGTTTTAAGTATCTATCAAAATTATGGCTATACAGTACTACTGTACTACTAGTATGATTTGAATAGCACAAAGATTAGGTAATTCTGGATCACAAATAACAGAGTGAACTGAGAGCTAATTTCTTCTGTATATATTACCAATTAGTTCTACAGTAATTATTCCAATAATGTCTTAACTTAATTAAGCTGTGATCAACAAACTATTGCTGTTGTAATTATATTTGCAGCAGCATATAGATGAAAAACCTTAGGAGAGATACAAAATGTCTGTTTAAAAAGCTGCGGGAAAAAGTGAATTAACATCAGATTTTTTTTTTTTAATACAAAAGGTTTTCTACTACACTGATTATGTAGTTTCTATGCAGGAACTGCGACTTGACTTGTTGCTTAAAAGAGTTTCAATTAAATTTGCTTCTGCCATCATAAAAATTATAACTTGCAGCAATAAAATAATTCTACCCAGCAACAACCATGTTCTTCCCCAAGTAGCAACACAGTTCAAGTCTCAACATGACGCAAGGCTTTGGGCTTGATTAAGAAGTTTGTGCCACATAGACAGAAGAGAGAGAAGTTCAAAACTAAAGTCAGCCCAGATCACCTTGCCCTTGATCCAATGCTCAGCTCTTCGTCCTTATATCATCTACAGACTTTTTACTGCTTTCTCTCCTCTCCTCTCCTATTGGGCCATGATTTGGCTTAACAGACACAAAATAAAAATATACCCCGCTAGCTAACACGGCAGCAAATGAGCCGCCATGGCAACAAACGACTTCAGGAAACTTCCAGACAGTATTCAAGCCCTTTTATTGGATGCTTGGACTGCGGAATTGATTTGAGCGCTCTGATAGGCCAACAGGGCTACTTGGCGGGTGCATCTACTTGGGGTGAAGGGGCTAAGTTGTGTGAAAGTGGGCAGTAATTAAAACCAAGCATAAAGCTGTCAATAGGAGCTTATGACCCAGTGTAATTAGCCTAATATGATTTCTCTCTCTGCACTGTGGTGTGCTAAACTGAACTGACTTATCGTCCTTGTGTACGCCTGAAACACAGGCAGAGAAAGGATGTGAGTCAGATAGGAACAAAGACAGATTAAGAGCTAAATAAAAATAAAGCCAGGCAGAATGATAGTTCTCCAGATGGACAGACATCTGAAAAAATGTATAAAACAGTGCTTGAAAATTAAGAGAAATGGAATGAGAATAACTTCAAATGAAATGTCCAATGCAGTTTCTTTGCTTCTATGTCTCTGACGCACACAAACACACAAACACACACACACACAAACACACACACGTGCACATGCACACCCAAAAACACCCAAGAGTACTACTGTGTACATGTGCTCATGTACAACACACACAAACCACCACCTTGTCCACGTACCCCAGTCCCCCACTGGCAAACCCTCAGGGGACGTGTAGCGGTCACCATTAAAAGGTCTTTCCAATACAAGCTCTGTTACCAAGGGGGCTAACAGTTAATTCGATTGGCTGGCTGGTAATCAGGAAGTGGGTGCTCTGAGGGCCCAGTGATTAATGGCTCTGTTGCCCGCCCGTCATCTCCCAAAGCTCCTCCCTACCTCCCTCCTCCTGTCATAAATTAGGACCCTCGTAAATAAAGACGGCACCACAATCAGGCAAACTCAATCAATTACTCAGGTTCTCTGGTCTCGGTTCGCATGTCTGACAGGCAGGAATGCTAATGTTATTGTTGCTTCCAAAGGGCTAGCCTGTCAATTAGCATGCCAATGCACAGCACAACAGCATGAATATGGACCCCTCCATTTAACACCTGTCTGATTACTTGGCTTGTGTGTGTGTATGTCTGTTGTTGGTTTGTGTGTGTGTGTCTGTGTACGTTGGCATGTATAGATGACTATATCAGCTGAGGTGTGTGTATTTGTGTGTGTGACTGGACTTTTGGGAAATATTTCTTTCCATCTGAAAACAGGGTATATCCTCTGATGTGTCACTCACATCAGATCTCATCTCCCAATGAGGTTCATGGATCACAATAAAACATTTTAATTTGTCCCTATGTCCAATGCAGAGGACAAAAATGCATAAACATTTCCATTGGTGTGAGAATACATATGTATATGGGAATATATATTATAGTTATTATGTTGCTGTATATGAAGAAACCATTATTTCTGTTATCCTAGTTCTTTAAGGATTTTTGTCATTCTTACTTCCTTAAAAGAAAACTTTTGCTATTACATTTGTATTTTGAAATAAACAATGTCCATGAAATTTGAAGACAAGTCAACTTGCTCTCTCTTTCTCTGTCATCCCAGCACTGTTTTATCCTTTCTAATACAAATAAAAAAGAGTTGAAACTGGATGCATCATAAAATGCAGGTTAAAATCCAATAGTATTCAATTTTAACACCAATGGATTGGTTTCCATTTCCTCTCAGATCTGGAAAAATATTAATCATTTAAATCAGTTAAGCTTTAATGCTAATCCACAGTTATTATGTGTTTGCTGTACTTGACTTCTCTAAACACAAACACATTTAAACACACAGAGCATTGTACCTGATACTGGTATAGAGTGTACGGCTGGAGTCCTTCATCTTTGTATACAGTGGAGACATTCCTGTAGACAAGTGCTGCGTCACCTCTGTGGGTATCAGTGGTATGGTCCAGTCTGCGGTACACCTCATAATGCAGGATTCTACCATTTGGCTGAACTGGAGGGGACCAGGTGAGCAGGAAGGTGGTCTGTAGGCTGGTGTGTTTGTCAGGCTGCAGGTCCAACAGTGGTGCTGTCTGTCCAGCAGGGGGAGCCTCCAGGGTGAGTACAGACGACCAGTCACTGGAGGAGCAGCCCAGCGCTGTGCAAGCCTCCACCCGCATCTCATACCTATATGCACACACACACCATGACCATGTTACATTGTGATTATAGCTTACACAAGACTTAAATTTAAAAAAAACATCATCCAACAATTAACCGAAAATTGCGTAAATCAGCAAAACATATTGAGTGCGTAGATAATGATCTGACTTGCTTTCTCTTCAAACTCCCAAACTTTGTTAGCAATTTTCAAACTAGGTGCTTCTGTATATGTACAAAAACAATGCTAAATGTCTTATTTCTTCTGCAGGATTCAGAAATTGATTTTGGTTGATAGTAAAAGAGTTTTTAACAACACATTCAGAACCATGCCAACCATGTTTTTCCCAGTTTAAACCATTAATGACCAAATTACTGCTTAAAATAATGTATTTAAAAAGAAGCTGTGAGATTAGGTTTATTTCAACCAAATGTCCATGGAGCCTTGTCAGACTACAATACAGGAACCAACATTACGTGGTTTCTAATTTGAAGACACTGTTGTGCTTTTAGAGAAAGAGTGAAATAAAGGAGATGACAAAGGGGGAAAGAGGCGGAGAAAAGAGAGAGAGAGGAATGAAGATGAGTTGAATGGATGGAAGGTCATCAGAGAGAGGGGGTGCGATCTTTAGATGATAAGGCTGATGAGCTTTTATTATCTGAATCTTATTACCGCATACACAGCAACATATTCAAGCACACTGATATGTATACACAGGAACAGACACACACATCTCCCACACTGTTGTCTTTGTCTCAGAGACAGACTCAAGGTTGACTCTCTTTCTCTCCCTTTTTCTATTTCCCACTTTCTTAAACTGCAACAGTCTTGACGCTGTCCTTTTGACAGCATGTTTGACAGGTTATTCATCAAATCAAGGTATTTGCAATTTGACAAATGCATTTGTATCCTAATTTATCAAACAACTTTGACTTATTTAATAATTGCTTAGATGTCTCCAGATGAAGAGTTTGTGTAGGGACAAAACAATGCAAACTGCATGGTGATGATGTGCATGTTTTTATATTTGTAATGTTATTTTTATTTTTGATGTGGAAAATAATGGTCCAGGCCAATGAGAGCAGACACAAATCATTTTAGAGGCAGACCTTTCTTTTCATTTGCTTCAATGTTAAAACTTATCATACTGTTGAGAAGAGATTTGGAAAATGTATAAAACCATACTTGGCTAATCTCTATTTCCTTCTCTTTTCTGTGCTTTTACATCATTTTATTTTGGCTCACTTTCAGTGTAATTATTTTTATATATATATATATATATATATATATATATATATATATATATATATATATATATATATATATATATATATACACACACATCACACACACACACACACACACACACACACACACACACACACATATACACATATATATATATGTTAAATTTCACCATCTCTTGACTGAAATGAAAATGAAGTGATCCCAGCTCTGGTAGCTCAGCTGTGGTACAACACTCCCTGGACTGAGGAGATTTGTAAGGTCACCCAGTGTTTTTTGTTACCATGAGATGGCACTCTGTTCCCTTCTTCATTGCTCATTCTTTTCTCCTCCTCCCCATATTTCCCTTCATTACAGTGCATACTACACAGGGAAATGTGGAACTGTAACTGTAACTTTGTTGTTAAACGTCTCTCTCAACCATCTTAGGCAGGAAAAATTTAATCATAAATAAGATATAATTATGAATTCGATTTATTTACATGAGATATATTTACACAAGCCAAAAAAAGAAAAACTACAACAAAAGCTGTATCTACCTTACAACCTATACATAAAACATACTGTTAATCTTTAAGCAAACATACTTTGCTGCATAATAGCCTAAAAGTTAACTGTGGTGAATTGTGCATTGACTGACCTGTGGTAAGGAACCAGCCCATGCAGAGTGGTGTGTCGGTCAGAGAAGGCACTGTCCTTTGGAGTGAACACAGTGCTGGTGATGTTGAGCTGGGCTGGATCTCTTTGATACACAGTGTAACTCACAATGTCTCCATTAGGACGGACTGGAGTACTCCACTCCACTCTCACCTGGAAAGACACACAGCATAAAACTTTTAAACAAAAATTTAAAGATAGTACAAAGGTAAATCTCAGCTTTAGTTATATCATGGATCAGCTGTTACTTCTACAGGACAGACTGAAGAGATGAATCACCCACCTGGCCTGGTGCGATAGGCGTCAGTGTTGGGAGACTGACACCAGAAGGAGCTGATGGGTGAGTCTTTGCTGAGGCTGTCGTGCTGCTCACTGCCCCTTTGCTGTTGTTCGACCTGACAATGTAGCTGTATTCCACACTTGGCGAAAGTGTGAAGTCGTGGTAATGTGTCTCTGTACCAACATAGATGACTTCACCATCTCTGTCGAGTTCGTACCCTGTGATGATGCCATTAGGGTGCTCTGGTGGTCCCCAGGTAATCTCCACTGACTCTGGACCAGTGACCTTCAAAGGAAAGGTCAATGGTCATATCAAACAGATCTTCAAACAGCATTCAATATTAAAGTTTATGTAATAATAATGCTAATTATAACAAATATATGACTAGAGACCAGCTTTCGATGGGATCACAGGATGGCCATCAACATGAACTCAGCCTTCATTTTGAAGTTTTCGGACTGTATCTTGCACAGTCATGATGCTATCGCACAGACAGAACTACTTTATACCTGCTAAATTACTCAAAACTGCTTGTTTTAGAGATGTTGACTCAACTGTATGATGCAGCAGTTTGAATTGCTGATGAACTGTACTATGTTATGCTGACAGGTATTTCAATTTTTTTGTCCACCCAATTTATACGAATGATGGTAGGCTAATTAACAGAAACACCTCTCTATATAATGCCATGCAGTTCAACAGCACCACAAATCACACCTCTCTATAACAGTTCCAACAAAAACTGAGTCCCAACTTCATGAAGACTGTTGTATACTCTATACTGCATTAGTTTTAGCTAGGTGTAATAAAGTGGCAACTGTTTTGTGTCAGATGTAAAACTTAAAATACATGTTTAATTATTCTACTAAATAATGAAATTAAAATTACTTCAGTTGTGCAAAGCAAGCCCATGTTCCTTTGATTCACTCTGGACTGACATCCACAGATTTAAGTATTGCACATCTAAGAACAGAGGATTCAGTTGGAAATCAAAAACAAACAAAGACACCTTAAGAGTCGGGGCAGGGAGTCCAGTGGGAGGAGCTTCCTCAGTTACAGCGGACGTCGTGTCACTGGCGGTGCACCCACCACTGGTACAGGCAAACAGAACCAGCTGATATGATGTGTGGGGCTGCAGATCTGACACCACTGCATTTAGGTCTCCTCCATGATAAACCTCCTTATTGTTCAGTTTCAGCACATATTCTGTAACCTCTCCATTCTGTGTCCGTGGTTTATTCCAGGAAATGTTTACACTGTTAGATGTGGCAGTGTCCACTGTGGGAGCTTCCACTGTGGCAGGTGGAGCCTCTAAGGTTGTGATGTTTGTACGAGGGCTGGTGATGCATCCCTCAGATGTACAGGCTATGACTGAGTAGCTGAAATAAAGAATAGAATACAACAAAAGTTTAAAAATTATTATTAAATTTGTTTGTGGTGTCCTCACAAGGAAATATTCAGGTTAGTTCATATGAAAGCAAGCAATACCTGTATGTTGAAAATGGCAGGAGGTCTTCATCAGTGTAGCTGAGAACAGTTGGGTCAAAACTAAATGAGAAACTGACACTGTTTCTCTGAATCCTGTAAGACTGAAGTACCCCATTGGGCTCCAGAGGAGGCGTCCAAGACACCAACACCTCACTGGGCCGGCCTTGGAGGTGACTCACTGTTGGAGGGGCTAGGCCACGAGGGGGAGCCTGTCTGGTTGTTACAGTTACCCAGGGGCTGTTTGTGTGTCCAGCGGGGTTGTGAGTACGGACACTGAACTCATACTGAGTCCAGGGACGCAAACCACTCACTGTATAGGAGAAGGTGTCAGTTTGTTGTGGGGATGATTCTCTGAAGAGCACCTGTTGGAGACAGGGGTGGATGATTGAGGTTGATGATTTCAGTTGTATATCTATATCTATATCTATATTTATATCTTAAGAGATGTGTATTTATTTTCACCCACCTTTCCTCTTTCAATATTCTCTTCATTACTTCTTCCTGTCCCCTCTTCTTGCAGACTTCTCCCAAGTAAGATATACTCTCCAATTGGCCCATTGGGCTGGACAGGAGGTCCCCAGCTAAGTGACACATGGTCTGAGCCAATGAAAAGAGGCCTGGGAGGAGGCTGGGAAGCAGGTGGAGCTGGAGCTGTGGTGATGTGCTGAGGAGGGGTATGAGTGCAGCCTGCTGAGGTACAAGCTTCAAGAGTCAAAGTATAACTAGTCCATGGTTCCAAACGACGAAACAGGAAGCTGCGTGATAGACCGCTGAACTCCAGGTTCCCCTCACTGTACAAATTATACATCTGGAGAGGAGGAGAGGGAAAGCAGCGCAGAGGGAAGAAAAGGTATTGTAGGTGGGTTAAAGTAGGACATAGTGGAACAGAGAACAGTGAAGTGGCAAAGAAATTGAGCAGGTAAGAGGCCAGAACACATCAAAACAGGATAGAAAAAAATGTCATAAGTACGTGGTAATGTGTGCATGCTTGACTGTTCTGACTTCAGGCGCAGGCCTCTTGCTGTGCACGCAGTGTGCATCAGTATGTATGTAAGTATGTCCATGTGGATGCAAATAAGCTGCTGAATTATATGAGCAATTGTGTCAGTTGAGAACTCGTGGGTGAACTTGCGGGCTTTCGTATGTGTGTCTGTGTATATTATTGGTATCTGTCAGCTGTTACTACTGTACCTTCTACTATGTGAGGCTCGGTTTATTTGATGCACTGGTTCACCTGCTCAGTGCTGTGCATTCACTTTGGTATATTGTCACTTTTGTTGTTGTGTGTACTGAATGTACCATGATGACTCCATTTGGAGCATGTGGCTGATCCCAGCTAAGCAGCAACGCCCTGCCCTGCTCTCTCTGCTCCACGGTGAAGTTAGCCAGGCCAGCTGGGGAAGCCTCCAGGGTCCTAAAACCTACCCATGGACTGGACACACTGCCTGAAGGGTTATAAAAACATTCAGTGGCAGGTACTGATATTATTTATCCCTGATGGTTTAAATGAGCTATTGATCATATTCAACATACCTGCCCTGTTCACAGCTTCCACTCGAACACTATACTGACTGTATGGTTCAAGACCATAGACTGTTGCATCAAGAACTGAACCCTGCAAGAGAAAGAGAAACTAAGGTATGATATACAGTACAGAGAGATTGATTGAGTACAAGGTCAGAGAAGTTAAGAAAAAGTTAAAAAAAAAGTAGGAAAAAGTAGAAAGGAGGGATGAGAGGGAAACAGTCATAAGGAGAAGATGTAGGAGAGAAAAGAGGGAACACAAAGAAATGATTGCTCAAGAGTTAAAAAGAGTGGAGATTAAAAGGGAAACAGGGAAGCGTGTTGTAGCAAGAGGAGAATGTCAGGAAATTAGTTACACAAACAAACTACATGAGTGCAACCATCACATTACTCATTAAAACAGGGAATGAAAAGAAACACTGAAACAATGGTGAGCTAAGATGACATGACATGGGATTTGTGATATCAACATTTCAACATTCAGGCTCTGCCATGGTAAAGTAAGTAGACACCAGAGAAGTGGCAGAGACAGAGAGAGACTGGCAGGCAGACGGCCGTCCCTTATGGGTGAATTCAAAGCTTCCAGATTGAGTGTTTATGTCACACATGCACCCTTTCATATCAGACACACACAAACATACACAAACACAGTGTGTCTGCCAGTAGCTTTAGGCAATGGGACCCAGCCCAACACCCTGGCAGACACAGGGTAGTGTGTGTGTGTGTGTGTGTGTGTGTGATACAGTGGGAACAACATTTACTAATTGATAAGAGACACACTGTTGTTTCAAAAGGCCCTGGCGTGCTATGACAGTGTAGTCAGGGAGCACTGGGCTCCAGGATGTGGCATCGCCTGTTTGTTTGTTTATAACTGTGAGCTTTGAATCAGCTGCGAGACTGATGTTTCTCTGTGTATGTGTCAACGTATTTTTGTGAATGCAACACAGGAGGCTGTATTTTTTTATGTGTTGACTCTGCAGTTTTTTGTTTTTTTTTTGAAGTGTCTGTTCAGGACTGTATGCTTTTACATAAGCAAGCATATGTAAAGAGATTAACGGGTAGCCCACTTCAAT